>NC_046156.1:17664210-17811710 GCF_011064425.1 Rattus rattus
GTACACTCATATTTCACATAAGCTGGGATCACAACCTTGTGTAGAAGCATCAACACCCAGGAGGACGTGGAGTAATGCTCACAGCAGTGTGTCTGCCATCCGCTAGGGGAATATAACTTATCTATCAAATCCGATTAAAATACTCCATAATAAACAAAAGAAAGACAACTTCTAGATCTCGATTGTTTTTCCATGAGGTTCTTTGTGTATTTGGTTTGGGTAACTGCTCCAAGACAGTTAAAAGAGACCGAATTTTTCAATTCAAAGACGTATCACTTGGTCCTATTATAATATTTCTATTTTCATTTGTATTTGAATACATTAGTTTCTTCATATTTTTACTAAATCTGAAAAAGTAAATGCCATTTTGGATCATAACTTGTTTTGTTGGCTTTCTTTTTTCTGTGAGAGACTGGTTTGTATAGCAGCTGGAGATGACTGATGTGAGGGACACATTGAAAAGGAAGTGCAATGCCTAGTAGGATTGTGCACTTTGGAATTAAGGGAAGAAGTGATCACAAATCCAAGGCCAGCCTGGACTATGAGATCCTATCTTAAAACAACAACAACAATAACAAGGGAGGGTGGAATAGCAAACGTTCCAATATGGATATGTTGTTCAGCTGGGGAAAATGACACTAGACTGTACTACAGTCTTCAAGAAGATAAGTTAGGCTTAAGTCTATAAAGGAAATTGGAGATGACCAGAGCAACACAATAAGATCTTGTCCCCTAAGACCAGTCTAAAACAAACCCTAACAACAGACTCAACTTGCTTCTCCTTTAATGCTGACACTCAAGAACCTTGGACTCTCATGGTTACCAACCAGTTAAATTCTACATGTGAAGAATTTCCCTAGAAATTGGAGGCCTCTCCTTACATGGAATATCTTTTATTTTCTGTGTAAATGAATCTTAAACATTGTTTAAGAATGGGTTGGATGTTATTGAATGGAACTTTTGCAGAATTTTCAATACGCCATTTAAACTGGAATGGTTAGAGGTTTTTGTTTCCTAAACTATGAAGTGAGCAAACAACTCTTTGTTTTCCTGAGAGGTTAAAAGAAATTAAAAAAACCTTAAGCACTGAAATAACGAGACTTGTGTGAGCATAGAACAAATACCCACAAAAAGCATCGCCACACACTTGGAAATTATGATTAGTAAACAAAATGATAAGAGGTAATTGAGAATTTCAACTACCACAAAAAAATACCGTGTGCTAAGAAGGAAAAAATGAATGTGATCTATGAGTTTAAAAAATACATTAACTTCATTTGATAATCTCTGGCACCAAATACAGGATTTAAATAAAGGTTTTATTGCAGGGTGAGAAAGCAAAATGCTCACTAAAATAATTAAATGTTTCCAAATAAGTTTTAGAATTCCCTTTGTCTTAAAAGGGTCAGAAAACCCTTATTTCTACTTGAAGTAACTCCAAGCCGCATGAATTTAATAGTAAAAGGGTTAAAGTCACGTTGAATTTAGTAAGCAAAATACCTTATTAGAACTTCCCTTTCAAGCATAGTGAGTTCTCCAGCATAGCCCTCTGGATACGTGTAGCATACATCAGTGTCGAGAGTTAACTTCAGTCAGAAGCCATTTTGTAAAAGTATTTCAATGTTCCATACATCTAAGGACATCTTCTAATACTCTCTTGATGCTAGTAGGATCTACGATTTTCTTTATAACAGACTCTTTATTCAATCTTCCTATTTATCCCTTGAGAATTACCATAAGTTCTACATATTTGTTTTTGGAGTTTATTTAATCAATAAATACTCATCAAATATCCATACTTTTCTGAGCAGTATGGTGGCTTTTAGGAAGACAGGAATGATTAAAAGCCAGACTTGGTCCTTATGGGGTTGACATTTTACTTAGGAGAAATGTTAATTATGACATAAACAAAGGCAAGTGCCAATGGACAGAAATGAACACACTGTAGAAAATATATGAAGAAAATTCAGGAGCAGAATCTCTCAAGGAAAAGAAAACATCGTACAAGCACAGGCAGCCACACTTGCTGAGCAAACCGCCTCTAAGCGGAAGAAATCTGCAACTCTTTTTCTTTTCTCTTATATAACGTTTAATCAAATGAATGAATGAGTGTAGCAGGTTAAGAAATGAAATACTTAGAAATGTTTGCACTTAAAAAGAAATCAAAGCTTATAGCTCTAACCCACTCATCTTACCTTTAATTCCAGAAATAACCTCATTCAAGAGTTTCTGTGTTATGGTTTGGGTTTTGGTTTTGGTTTTGATTTTTGGTGGAACCCGTCAATGGAGCTTGGTAGAGTCACCATAGCAACCCTGAGCAGTCTAGAGCGGCGTCCATTCATTGCAAGTTTTCTCCCACTAATGTCTAGCTTTAGCACTCTCTCTCTCTTTTTTTTTTTTTTTTTTTTTGTTGAAACAGGATTTCTGTAAGTTGAGCAGGGTCGTCTTGAACTCACGTTATACAACAGAGGCCTTTGCTGTGCAATCCTCCCACCTCAGCCTCCGGAGCTGTTTCTGTCGTGGGCCTGCACCATGAGATCTGTTCTTGTTTTTATTCCTTGTGAGTTTTTAATGGTCTTTTCCTGGATAAACATTTTGTTTTAAAGAAACAATTACTTGTTAATATTTGAATCATTCTCTTGTTTCTTCCAATAATTTGAGTAATTCCATGTCATATTTAAGTTTATGTCCATTTTTGAGCTGAATTTTTTTTTAATAGAATGAGAGATAGAGGTCAAAAGTTCATTCTTTTTCTTGTGGATATCAAGATTTCCCAGAAACATTTACTTGAGAGACTGTCTTTTCTCCAGGACATGTTCTAATCATCTTTGTCAAAATCGGTCAGTTGTTTATAAATGGATTTACTCCTAGGCGATTGATTTATTGCACAGGTCTGTGTGTTTTATGCCAATACCATGTTGTTTGATTGTTACAGCTTTGCAGTATGCCTACAAACCAGGCATTGTCATATACCCATTCTTGGTTTTTTTGTTTGTTGGTTTGGTTTGGTTTTTGTTTTTGTTTTTGTTTTGGGGGTTTTTGTTTCCTCTTTGGTTTTTTGTTTTTGTTTCTTGACTATTTAGTTTCCCTTGTGGTTCTGTATAAATTTTAGCGTTCTTTTCTAGGATTCTTTTTAGATTAAGTCTGGGGGGCTTTATTATGCAGAATTGTATGGAACTTTAGTTTTTTCTAATTTTTTAATTTAATATATTTAGTTTTATTTATTTGTTTTTACACTTCAGGTTTTATTCCCCTCCCAGTCCAGCTTCCAACTGTTCCACATGCCCTACCTCCTCCCCACAACCCCCCTACCCCTACTCCCACACCCCCCGCCCCATCTCCACAAGGATTTCCCCACCCCACCCATCCCACCAGATGTCTAAGCCTCCTGGGGCCTCCAGTCTCTTGAGGGTTAGGTGCATCTCCTGTAAATGAACCCAGACCCGGAGTCTTCTACTGTATATGATGTGTTGGAGGCCTCATCTCAGCTGGTGTATGCTGCCTGGTTGGTCATCCACTGTCTGAGAAATCTAACGGGTCCAGGTTAATTGAGCTTGCTGGTCTTCCTACAGGGTTGCCCTCCTTCTTAGCTTCCTCCAGTTTTTCCCTAATTCAACCAGAAGGGTCAGCAGCTTCTTTTCTTTGGTTGGGTGCACATATTTGCATCTGACCCTTTCAGCTGCTTGGAAGCAGAGACTGAAAGAAAGGCCATCCAGAGACTGACCCACTGAGGGGAAACTCAGACAACATTGTAAATGCTAAGAAGTACATTCAGGCAGGAGCCTGATATAGCAGTCTCTTGAGAGGTTCTGCCAGAGCTTGACAAATACAGAGGTGGATGCTCACAGCCAATCATTGAACTGAGAACGGGGTCCCCAATGGAGGAGTTAGAGAAAGGACTGAAGTAGCTGAAGGGGTTTGCAACCTCATAAGAACAACAATATCAACAAACTAGACGGCCCCCAAAAAAAGCTCCCAGGTACTAAACCCCATCCTAAGAGAGCATAGGGATAGACCTATGGTTCCATCTGCAAATATAGCAGAAGATGGGCCTTGTTGGACATCAATGGGAGGAAAGGCCCTTGGTCCTGTCAAGGCTCACTGACCAGTGTAGGAGAATGTCATGGTGGGAAGGTGGGAGGGAGTGGATGGGTGGATGAAGGAGCACCCTCATAGAAGCAGGTGGGGGGGTGGGGGGGAAATAGCATGTTTCTGGAGGGGAAACCTGGAAAGAGGATAACATTTAAAATGTAAATTTAAGAAACAATAAAAGGAAAAGGAAGCAGGAAAAAAAGGGAAGGCAGTCTTGATAGTACTTTTTGTGAGTACTCCATAACCTCAGTAATGGTGTCAGGTCTTGAGGCCTTCCCTTGAGCTGAATCCTACTTTGGGCCTGTAGCTGGACCTTCTTTTCCTCAGGCTGTTCTCCATTTCCATCCCTATATTTCTTTCAGACAGGAAGAATTATAGATCAGAGCTTTGGCTGTGGGATAGCAACCCCATCACTCACTTGATGCCTTTTCTTTCTGCTGGAAGTGGGTTCAACAAGTTCCCTCTCCCCACTGTAGGGCCTTTCATTTAGAGTCCTCCCCTTTGAGTCCTGAGAGTCTATCACTTTCCAGGTCTTTGGTACATTCTAGAGGGTCCTCCCAACTCTTTCCTCCCAGGGTTGCCTGTTTGCATTCTTTCTGCTGGCCCTCAGGACTTCAGTTCTCTTCCCCCCGCCCCACCCCATCCAATACCAGATCTGTCCCCTCTCCCTCCCTCCCATACCCCTTGTGGTTGCTTTTTTTCTCCCTCCCAATTGGGACTGAAGTATCCTCATTTGGGCCCTTCAGCTTGTTGAACTTTTTGAGTTCTGTGGACTGTATCTTGGGTATTCTGTACTTTGGGGGGCGGCTAATATCCACTTATCAGTGAGAACACCATGCATGTCATTTTCTGTCTGAGTTACCTCATTCAGGATATTTTCTAGTTTCATCCATTTGCCTGCAAAACTCAGGATTTCCTTGTTTTTAATAGCTGAGTAGTATTGCATTGTATAAATGAACCACATTTTCTGCATCCATTCTTCTGTCATGAGACAGGTTGCTTCCAGCTTCTAGCTATCACAAATAAGGCTGCTATGAACATAGTGGAACACATGCCCCTGTGGCATGGTGGGGCATCTTTTGGGTATATACCCAAGAGTGGTATTGCTAGGTCTTTAGGTAGGTCTATTTCCAATTTTCTGAGGAACCTCCAAATTGATTTCCAGAGTAGTTGTACCAATTTGCAATCCCACCAGTAATGAAGGAGTGTTCCTCTTTCTCCACATTCTCACCAACATGTGTTGTCTCCTGAGGTTTTGATCTTAGCCATTCTCATTGGTGTAAGGTGGAATCTCAGGGTCATTTTGATTTGCATTTCTCCGATCACTAAGGACTTTGAACATTTCTTTAGGAGTTTCTCAGTCATTCTTGGTTTAGTTCTATACCCCATTTTTTGACTGGGTTGTTTGGTTTTTGGGTGGTGAGCATTTTGAGTTCTTTATATATTTTGGAGATTAGTCCTCCAAAATATATAATGGGATGTGGGGTTAGTAAAGATTTTTTTCCCAATCTGTAGGCTGTCTATTTGTCTTATTGAATATGTCCCTTTGCTTTCCAGTTTCATGAGGTCCCATTTAACAATTTTTTATTTTAGATCCTGAGCCACTGGAGTTCTGTTTAGGAAATTTCCCTTTGAGCCAATGAGTTCCCTGAGCTCTTTCCCACTTTCTCTTCTGTTAGACTAAGTGTATCTGGTCTTGATCCACTTGGGCTTGAGATTTGTGTATGGTGACAAATATGGGTCTATTTTCTGCATACAACCATTTATTGGAGATGCTTTCTTTTCTCCATTGTATATTTTGGCCTCTTTGTCAAAAATCAAGTGTGCTTAAGTGTGTGTGTGTGTGTGTGTGTGTGTGTGTGTGTGTGTGTGTGTGTGTGTGTGTGTTTCTGGGTCTTCAATTCTATTACATTGATCAATCTGTCTGTCTCTGTACCAATACCATGCAGTTTTTATCACTACTGCTCTATAGAAGAGTTTGAGATCAGGGATGGTGATTCCCCCAGCCATTCTTTTATTGTTAAGAATTGTTTTCATTATTCTGGGCTGTTTTTTGTATTTTGTTTTTTTCCATTCCAAATGAATTTGAGAATTGCCCTTTTCATGTCTTTGAAGAATTGTGTTGGGATGTAGATGGGGATTACATTGAATCTGTAGATAGTCTTTGGTAGGATGGACATTTTTATTATGTTAATTCTGCCAATCCATGAGCATGGGAGATCTCTCCATTTTATAAGGTCTTCTTTTATTTCTTTCTTGAGAGATTTGAAGTTGTTGTACAGATCTTTCACTTGTTTGCTTAGAATTCCCTCATTATATTTTATATTTGTGGCTATTGTAAAGGAAGTTGTTTCCCTACTTTCTTTCTCAGTATTTTTATCATTTGTATAAAGAAAGGCTACTGATTTATTTGAGTTAATTTTATATCTGACCAAAGATATTTTGTATCTTTGCTGACATTGTTTATCAGCTGGAGAAGTTCTCTAATAGTATTTTTTGGTGTCACTTATGTATACTATCATATCAACTGCAAATAGTGATACCTTTATTTCTTCCTTGTCAATTCATATCCCCTTGATCTCTTTTTATTGTCTTATTGTTCTAGCTAGCACTTCAAATACTATATTGCATAGATATGGGGAAAGTAGGCATCCTTATCTTGACCCCAATTTTAGTGGAATTGCTTCAAGTATCTCTCCATTTAACTTGATATTGGCTGTTGGTTTGTGGTAAATTGCTTTTATTATGTTTAGGTATGGACCTTGAATTCCTGATCTCTCCAACACTTTTAAACATAAAGGGGTGTTGTATTTTGTCAAATGCTTTTTCTGCATCTAAGGAGATGAATGACCATATGCATTTTTTCTTTCAGTTTGTTTGTTTGGTGGATTATATTAATGGATTTTCATATTTTCAACCTACCTTGCATCCCTGGGATGAAGCCTCCTTGATCATGGTAAATGATAGTTTTGATGTGTTCTTGGATTTGGTTTGCAAGAATTTTATTGAGTATTCTATTTTGCTGACTATTCTATCGATATTTATAAGTAAGATTGATCTGAAGTTCTCTTTTGTGGTAGGGTCCTTGTGTGATTTAGGTATCAGAGTAATTGTGGCTTCATAGAATTAATTAGATAGTGCTTCTTCTGTTTCTATTTTTTTGAATAATTTGAGGAATATTGGAGTCACATCTTCTTTGGAGGTTTTATAGAATTCTGAACTAATTCTATCTGGCCCTGGGATTTTTGGTTAGGAGGTTTTTAATGACTTCTTCTATTTCCTTATGGGATATGGGCCTGTTTAGGAAGTCTACATGCTCTTGATTTAACTGTATGCGATATCTGTCTAGAAAACCATCCATTTCATCTAGATTTTCTAGTTTTGTTGAATATAGGTTTTTGTAGTAGGAGCTGATGAATTTTTTAAATTTCCTCCATTTCTATTGTTATGCCTCCCTTCTCATTTCTGATTGTGTTAATTTGGATACTGCCTCTGGGCCCTTTAGTTAGTTTGACTAGGGGTTTATCTATTTATTGATTAGAAGAAAACTTCCACAACCTAAAGAAAGAGATGGCCATAAAGAACACCAAACAAATGGGACCAGAAAAGGAAATACTCTTGTCATATAATAATCAAAATACTAAATGCACAGAACAAAGAAAGAATAGTAAAAGCTGCAAGAGAAAGAGGGCAAGTAACACACAAAGGCAAACTAATCAGAATTACACCAGACTTCTTAACAAAGTGTATGAAAGTCAGAAGAGCCTGATCAGAGGTCATGCAGACACTAAAAGAACAAAAATGACAGCCCAGGCTAATATACCCAGCAAAACTCTCAACCAACATACATGGGGAAACCAAAATATTTCAGGACAAAACCAAATTCAAACAGTATCTGTCTACCAATCCAGTCCTCCAGAGGATCCTAGAAGGAAAACTCCTACAAGGAAGATACCTACACCAAAGAAAAGAAAAGATATTAAGCATCTCACAACAAAGCCCAAAGGAGAAAAAAACAAGCGATAAAGCTATCAACAAAAACAAGTATTACAGGAACCAACAGTCATCTGTCTTTAATATCTCTCAATATTAATGGACTCAACTCACTTATGAAAATACATAAGCTAACAGATTAGACACACAAACAAGATCCAGCATTTTGCTGCCTGCACACAAGAAACACACCTCAATAACGAAGACTGTCTCAGGGTAAAAGGATGGAAAAAGGTCTTCCAAGTAAATGGTCCCAAGAAACAAACTGGAGTTGCCATACTAATAGCCAATAAAATAGACTTTGAACCAAAAGTTATCAAGCATGATAAGGAAGAGCACTTCATATTCATCAAAGGGAAAATCTACCAAGAAAAAAAAATCTCAATTCTGGACATCTTTGCCCCAAATGCAAGGACATCCACCTTCACAAAAGAAACTTTACTAAAGCTCAAAACATACCTTGTACCCCACTCAATAATAGTGGGAGACTTCAACACCCTACTCTCACCACTAGACAGGTAATTGAAACAGAAACTAAACAGAGATACAGTGAAACTAACAGAAGTTATGAACCAAATGGATTTAACAGATATCTATAGAACACTTCACTCTAAAACAAAACAATACACCTTCTTCTCAGCACCTCATGGTACCTTCTCCAAAATTGCCCATATAATTGGCCACAAAACAACCCTCAACCAATACAAGTAGATTGAAATAGTCCCATGTCCGCTATCAGACCACCACAGTGTAAAGCTGGTCTTCAATAACAGCAAAAGCAACAGAAAACCCACATACATGTAGAAACTGAACAACTCTCTATTCAATGATAAATGGGTCAGGGATGAACAAAGAAAGAAATTAAAGACTTCCTGGATTTTAATGAAAATGTTTATATATCATACCCAAACTTTTGGGACACTATGGAGAAAACCTCATAGCACTAAGTGCCCTGGTAAAGAAACTGGAGAGATCTTACACTAGCAACTTAACAGCACACCAGAGAGCTCTATAACAAAAAGAAGCAAACTCACCCAAGAGGAGTAGAAGGCAGGAAATAGTCAAACTCGGGGCTGAAATCAACCAAATAGAAACAAATAGAACAATACAAAGAATCAGCAAAACCAAAAGCTTTTCTAGAATGTTTAAGGAATAATATTGTGTTTCAATGAGAGTTATATTGAACCTGTAAAGCACTTCAGGTTATACAGGTAATTTAACAATATCACTTATGGCTGTCCTATACATTCACGGTTTTCCACTTTATCCTGTCCTTCTACATTTTTATCTATATTTTATGATTTTCACTATAGAAATCTTCTCTTCTTTAGCTGAATTTAGTCCAAGGTATTTTTAATAGCCATTATAAATTAGATCAATTTCTTGGTTTCTGTTTAAACTAACCCACCTTTGGCATATGGCAACATGACAGATATATACAAGTTGACTTTGCAAATTGCAACTTTGTTAGGTTCATTTATTTGTTCTTGGTATGGTTTGGATTTTTTTTAATCTTTGTTTTTAATCTTTTTTTACAGTCCAGTCATTACTCCCCCTTCCAGTCCTACCTCCAACAGTTCCTCATCCCATTCCTCCTCCTCCATCTCCAAGAGGATGGCCCCACCCCTCTACCCCAAACCCTACCTTTTCACCCTGCCCTACCAGACCTCCCTCCTCCCTGGGGCCTCAAGTCTCTCCAGGGTTAGGTGCATCTTCTCTCACTGAGGCCAGACCAGGCAGTCCTCTGCTGTATATGTGTTGAGGGTTTTGTATCAGCTGGCGTATGCTGCCTGGTTAGTTGCCCTGTGTCTGAGGGATCTCAGGGGTTCAGGTTAGTTGAAACAACTGGTCTTCTTATGGGGTCACCCACCTTCTCAGCTTCTTCCAGCCTTTCCCTAATTCAACCAGAGGGGTCCCCAACTTCTGTCCATTGGTTGTGTGGCTATATCTGCATCTGACTCTTTAAGTTGCCGGTTGGGCACAGCCATGTTAGGCTCCAGTTTAGATCTTAAGAGTCCCTTCAATGCACCAAAGGTTTGGTGACCAGATTGTGGTATTTTGGCAGAAATATTGGATGTCTTATGGAGGGGCCTAGTGGGAGGGAGTCAGATCATCAGAGGTGGCCCATGGAAATGATATGGGGACCCTAGTTCTTTGCTCTATCTTTGTCTCCTCTCACTGTAACATGGGCGGCTTTGTTCTGTCTACTCCCACCCATGTTCTGCCACGCAGAACCAAAGAGGAACCACTGATATCAGAAGTCAGAATAACCACAGCTCCCTCTTCAGCTGTCACTCCCTCTTCAGTCTCAGGGTGTTTGTCCCTGAGACTGAAGCCCAATAGACACTCTTCTACTAGGATATTTTGGGTGAGATTTTAGAGTTTTATATGTATAAAATCATGTCATTTGCAAACAATGACAACTTACTGTCTTTTCTAACTCAGATCCTCCTTTTACTTTCTTTTGCCTTATTGCCCTGGCTAGGGTTCCCAAAATCCTGTTGAATGGAAGTGGTATCTGCATGTGTTCTTCCAGGTTGTAAGAAACAAGCTTTATGCTTTCCCTTCTCGTGTGCTGTTGACAGGTGGATTGGTAGAAGTGTCCGGCCTATTCCTAGTCTGTTTAGCATTGGTGAGTATGAAAGCGTGTTCATCTTTATCACACAATTCAAGTTCAGCTGGGAATATATGCTGCAACTCTTTCTAAAGAATTTAAATGAAAAGGGGCTTTCTTTAATTTTCTTCTTGATTTCCTTTTGGTTTATTGGTTGTCAAGTTGTTTTAACATTCATGTATTCATTTAGGTCCAGTTATTTTCTTGTTTATTGTTCTAGCTCTACTGCCATGTATTTAAGAAGGCAGTAGATTTGTGACCTGTATTAGAATCTATTCTATAGAATGTTTTATGGGCTGATGAAGAAAAATAAAATATGTTCAACAGCTGTTAGAAAGTTGAGAGGATGTCTGTTGGGCTCCTTAGGCCTAAAACATGCAATTCAACTCTGGTGCCTAATTGTGGATTTTCTGTCTGTGTGATCTTTCCACTGAGGAAGGTAGAGTACTACCATCCAAACTCTTAGGGCAGTACTGTCTCTCTCCCTGTTTCAGTCTATTAATATTTGCTTTACATATTTGCATACTCCAGTGTTGGATACATATATATTTAGTATCATTTTCTCTTACTGAATTGACCCCTTCATTATTACATAATACCCTTCTGTGTCTCTTTTTTACTGATGCTGAAGTCTGGTGTACATATGGCTACCCCTATTTTCATTTAGATGCTAAGGCATGGAATGGTTTTATTACATCCTTTTCCAGTCAGTCCATCTATACCTAAAGGTGGCGTGAGTTTCCTATGAGCAGCATACAGTCGGGTTGTATGTCCCCATTCATCCAGTCACCGTATGTTACTCTGAATCAGCTACAAAATCACCAGAGGAAATAACCAATAATCTACAGTGCACAGTGTTGCTAAGATACGATATTCAGTAAGTTACGTGTATTAGGTACACTTTTATTTACAGATTCAACTTATATGAGCGTAATGGATGTAGCCTCATCACGGGCCCTTGCTGGCTTCGTCGTTTACTTCCCTTTTGTGAATCCTCTGAATTAACTTATATTCAGAGCCATTGTTAGCAGGAGTGTTAGCATCTTACAACCTGATCGCTAGTCATTTAGTTGCTCCTTTTTATTTTCCCCCGCTTATAGTCTTTGTGGTTTAATCAACATGGTAATGGTGGTTTTTATTCCCTGCTTATAATCTTTGGGTTTTCTATTATCCATTTTTGTTTTGTCACTGCCATGAGATTTAGAAAAAGCCAATTTTATCATAACCATGTTTAGTGAAATGATACTAGCTCACCATGATAATAGCAAGTGAAGATGTTTTACCTCTACAGTAATTGCTCAAAATCACATCACATTTTGGCTTGTCTCATATTCGGATCATGACTTTGGATCCATAGATGATCCTTAACTTACAATGGTTCAAATACAATTTTTTAATTAATTATGATGAAAAAGCAATATGCGCTATGGTCAGACCTTAAGTTTTTGTTCTTTTCCCAGGGTGGAAGTCAAACCTCCCCCACCCCAAGTATTACTCAGCATAGCTCAAAAAAAATACAAATTCACCAAATAAAACAACCATTCTGCAGTGGAGTAAGCCACTGAGCTGTGATGTTCAGTGAGCTGAAGGCATGTGACGGATTTTACACCCTTACCTTACAATGACCAAGATATGTCCTATTATGTGTCTACTAGACTGTATGGTCCTCATGAGCACAGGAGCCCTTGAACACTTGTTTCATGTTTCTTTTCTTAATAATTCTCCTTTCTGGGTAGTCATGAGAAGACACTGTTGCTTTTACCCCATTGTCTATGGCATCCATCTTCAGCCTGTTCTCTTTAATCCTGGCAATGTCCCTTTCTTCCATAAGTCATGTTCCAAGGGCCCATCAGAAACTTCTAACATGGCTGTCATACTTCACCGTCTTTTCTGGACTCTTGTTTCAGTCCTGTGGACTCCTTTAGGTTCCATTTTCCTCTTCTGTGGATTTTGTTCTCACTTTTTCAGAGAACACTCTAAGGAGATGTTCAAATGAAAGGCCCTGAGGGTGTTCCATGTCCTTGTGTATTTAGCGAAATTCTGCTTTTCTTTTACACTTTTGTTGACCTTTTTTTTTTTTTTCAAAACTCCAAACACTTTTATCTGCTTTGAAGACCGTGCACATTTGGGATTTTTGAAGGCCACACTGATTCGTCTTCCTTTGCAACCTGTGATTTCATCCAGAAATCACATGGCTCACCATAGATTCTCAACATCTGATGATGTGCTGTGCTGTTTGGATCTCCCAGTTTTCACTCATTCACCTCAACACTGGGTGGAAATTCTTCAATGACAGCAAGTGGATGCTACTACTTAGCTCTGGAAACATTTTCTACTTTTTATAACAGCCTTTCCTAGTGTTTGCTTTTCCAGTACAACTAATAGTTAAGGTTGGATATGATCCAATTAATCTGCTAACTGTGTACTAAAGTACTAGATATTTCCTTGGCACATCAGTTCTTCCCATTACTGCAGCCTTTCAGGGTATTGTGGGCCAAAATCTCTGCAAATTAATGGAGTGTGGGGGGGAATCCCATTAACATTCCTCTTTCATCTTCTAGAAATTTGCTAGGATTCCTCAGCCGCAAGTGGTATTCTGTCTTTTCTCTTGCTTATTCTTTTGTATGTCCTGTATTTTCCTTTCTAGCTTTTGCATTCAATCTACCCTCTTGCCAGAGCACTTAAAGTTTACTTCGGATGACATGGTTGAAATAAAACTGCTACACCGACTTCTCAATGGTGATATTTTTAAATAGAATAATATGTTATGCAACTTAAGTGACACTAAGACACAAGCTTAACGATTCATGCATTTTTATCTTTGTAAAGAAAAGATAGGAAAGGCAAAAGAAATGCAGGTTTCCTTTTCTTTAAGATGCAGTGATAAAGCATGATTCTTACTGCTGTTATTCTTCATTTTCATGGAGAATGTATCTCTTGAACTCACTTGGCTTTAAAAACATTCTTTTTCATTTAAGTGATGCTTTAAAAGCTTCTCTGCACAGAAACTTAAATGATTTTCAGCAGAGATTTTTTTCCTGTGTCCTTGGATCAATTTCTGATTCTTTTAAGACACGTTACCCACTGTGATATTAACGTATCATTATAAGAATTCTAACAGCAGGGGACAGCTTTTTCTCTTCCTCTGGAGAGGTAGAAAGGATGTGTGCCTACATTTTGTATGAGAATTTCCTTGACATCCAACTTACACTCTTGGTGGTGTAAGTAGTACAGTAACATCTCTTCACATAAGTGCGCCTCTAATGAGCTCAAGGATATGTAAGCAAAACATAAATGGGTATGTATAACTCTCACATCCAGTTGTTTATGGTTGTTTCGGGTGAACAAACTATATCCATTCAATAAATATTTGTCCTTAATACCATCTCTGGCCTTGAGATTTACAGTAAATAAGATACCATGACCCTTGAGCTACTACTGGGTAAAATAAAGAAAAACAAACAAGTAGCAGCTAGTTTCCCCCTGGAAACATATTATGGGGTGGGCATACACTGCTTTAAAATTAGGGCGAAACTCCATAGAGTTACAGGAGTTGAGGAGATGTCTTCCTCAGGAGATGATGACTCTTGAAGTGAAACTCAAAAGAATTCATCAAAGGCATCAAACAGAAAGATACAGGCTCATGTGATAAAGAAACACTCTGAGAACCCAGGGGTGCCTGCGTGAAGGCAGCATACAGTGCCAGTCATGGACTCCAAGGTAAGAGGTCGAGCGAAGAACTGAGAAAGAAGCTACAATAAGGCTAAGGATGGTAAAGTACCATCTCACTGTTTATACACTTTCTCCAAAGCATCAGGCGCATACTTAGACCACAGGGATTCCCTCATGGCACTTCACACAAGTCCGGGTTCTCCTATTGCGTTCTTCAGTTGAGGTATTAAAATGACTGCTGCCATGGCTTCACTGCATCATGACGCTGCACTATTTGATGAGTAGGAAGTGGGGCTCCACCCC
The DNA here is from genome assembly GCF_011064425.1 of Rattus rattus. Lineage (NCBI taxonomy): Eukaryota > Metazoa > Chordata > Mammalia > Rodentia > Muridae > Rattus > Rattus rattus. The sequence goes on from NC_046156.1 coordinate 17,678,885, forward strand.
AGCAGCGAGTAAAGAAGAATTAGAATGTTTGAATGGTGTGCATTCTGTTGAAAAGGAAACACACACAGCAAGCAAACCAGGAGTGAAAGATAATCTAGAAAGTTACATGATGACGTAATGCCATAGCAAGCATTTGATCTTAGAGTGTATGCTGTGTAAGCTTTCTGAGCACAAAAGAAGCAAGATTGGTTTGTTGCACTCCAGATCTACATTCTTATTCCTCAGTGTGCTGCACGCTTCAAGAAGTTAAAGGCCTGAGTTAATGCAATTTAACTTTGACTTCTCTTTTGATTCCTTGACTATCTAGATAAGTCACAATGGCCTGATTTCATAATTGATGGTGGAGATAGATGCCCAGCATTTTCTTCAAATTCAACCAATTTAACATTTACTCAACTTGCCTTCAAAGAGTTCATAGTCTAAAATCACAATTTAAAATGGCTATCAAGGCCCTCAATCACAGTTCTGTCCCCATTCACTGATGGGACAGTTGAACAAGCCCCAAATGTTAGGGAGATGCCATGGTTCTTTCTATAACCCTCTGTCTTCCTTCTGAGCTTCCTGTTTAGAAATCAAGTCAACTTAAACATGGTGAATTTAAGTCAACACATAATTCTTTCTCCCATGAAAACCATCAAGCCATTATTTGAATTTACCTCCTCTATAAATGGGGCAGATTTAGGCTACATGGACACTTGGGTTTCCTCTATGGGAGAAGGAATATGTTCTTTATGGAAAAAGAAATTATAAAAATTAATCTGAAGTCTCTAGCTTCCTCCCATAGAAAGGAAAGAATTCTTATAAATAAATAAAGGGCTGAGCTTTATCAGCTTCATGGTAAATCCCTCCCCCCAATGAGCATCATGTATGTAAGTATGCAATGCACTTTCAAGAGTTATAATAATGTCAACTGACCATTTAAAAATAAAGCCTGCATCAGAAACATGGAGGCTCTTTAGAGATACCTGCTCTGGGCTATAATTACCCAGATTTGCCAAAACCTCGATTTGTCACAGAGAGCAGTTCTCATTTGAATAGTCAGTCAACAAGAAAATTCGTGTAGATTTTCCTCTTTCTGCCCCTCCCTTCCTCCCTCCCCCAACCCCCCCGTCTGTCTTTGCAGTATTTTACAGGATTTAGATACCATCCATCTGACCTTTCTCCCATGTTCTACCCAGATAGCTAGTTTCCAAATGCCAGCACCCACACAACAGAGACAATAAGGTAGACTAAATGTTCTATTAGGTAAGGAAGGGGAAAAAATTTAAAAGACAGGGAATAAAATAACAAAGTCAATTAGGGCAGTGTCCTTAAAAGCCTGTTCCCGAAGGCAGTGCTGGCTGCTGTCTCAAGCTGCTCAGTCCACTGTGTGACTGAAAAGCTGCCACCCTCCAAGCACATGCAAGTAGCACTTCATTATACAAATCGAATCTATGAAGCTATGCATGCCCTCAGACTGAGCTCCGTGTGCCGCTGCATCTCAAAAATATCCATCTGTTCCAAGAGAAGAAACAGGAAGTTTTGTTAATTATCTCTCACAAGCCACTAGTTAGTTTCCAGAATAATCACTAACTCCATCTTTCCTGAATAAATTTAACAAGTAAGTTACAAGATGCAACTCAGTAGATAAGCCTTCCATTAGCCCTCTTAAATGAACCGAGTCTATCGGTGGCCCAATTGCACACTCTCTGCCTCCAAACCCATTTCTGTTTCCTTGGCACTCAACAGACCAGATTATTTCCTGTAAACAATGTTTTCTATTACAATATTGATTGATAAAGCAATAGCACATTTGATGTGTGCAGAACACTACCCATTGCATGAACACTGGACAAATCCTCAGTGGTTGCTTGTCTCCAGCACAAGTTTGCTTCTAGATCCCATTAAACTATCAAACGAATTTGCCCATTATTAAACAAAATACACTCACATACAATTTTTTGTTCATGGTTATTAGCTGACTTAAATAAGTATCTAAAGTTTCTTCTACAGTCTGATTGTGTTGTCTTAAGTAAGACGCCACACCAGTGTGCTATAGCCGTATTAAGATTACATATGCCTAGTTGGACTCTTACCGTTATTCTATAAATCATTGCCAATTATGCCAATAAAGCATCCTGGGCAGTGATTTATTTCTTAGTTACGCAGTCAGCTGTTCGACATTTTGTTCCCTTCCAGTGTCTCAATCATGGCCTAGTTTCCTCACACCATGATGGTTTACATTTTCCCGTAAGAGACATTTATTCACATCTGCTGGGGAGAAATAGAGGGCAGAGACTCAGAGGGACCTCATTAATTCCATTTAACTGTTGGGGAGAAAATAACCCAAATTGGTGAAAATTCTGGACTGTGGAAGATTTAAAAAATGAGGACTCTATGAGACAGCTCAGCAGGTAAGGGCACTTGTCACAGGGCCTGGTGACCTGAGTTCCACATGATCTGAGTTCTGTCCCCAGAACACACATGGTAGGAAGGTAAGAAAGAACTAACTCTTCTGACTGCCATATATGTGGCATAGCATGTGTTCTTACATACACATTCCACAAGAATGTGCACACGAACACACATGCATGTGCATACACACAAACACAAATAAATAAGAAATAAATAAGTGCAAAAACTTCTAGAGAAATATAAAGGTGGCTTCCCCTTTTATTTTTATAGATTCATAGTAACTCTAATCAGTCTAACAAAGGCTCAGATTTTCTTCTGGTAGGTGGAGGCAAGAGAATCAGGAATTCAAGGTTGCCATCCTTGGCACACAGAGAATTTGAGGCTAGTCTGGGCTACATGAAATTCTGTCTGAAGAAACACACCCCACCCAAGCAAATAAAAGAATCATTGTTTGAAAAGATGAGTTTCTGGAATCTCTCTCTCTCTCTCTCTCTCTCTCTCTCTCTCTCTCTCTCTCTCTCTCTCTCTCTGTGTGTGTGTGTGTGTGTGTGTGTGTGTGTGTGTGTGTGTGTGTGCAACAAAACATAATATCCTATGTATTAATTCTATGGCTTCCTATGGCTTATTTTCTATGAAACTCACACCAGAGAGTTTATGGCTCCCTTTAGGTAGCTAGGTTTTAGGGCTGACGACTGAACTCAAGACTGTGTATATGCTAAACAACTGTTCTACCACTGAGCAACACCCCCCAAATCCTCATGTCAGAGTTTAACTCTCATTGTGAAGTATGAAGCGTGCAGAAACTCAGTCCAGCTGTTGTTTAGAGTCGGAGCTTTTGGGGAGTGAGGAAGATTAAATAAGGACTTCGTGGTGGCATGTGATGGAGTACTCGTGGCTTTGGAAGAAGAGAGGGACTCTACCAGGCAAGAATGCTATCCCCTAAAGTCCACCCTCAACCATGTACCACCAACACTGAGAGTCAACATATACCTATTTTCTTAAACTATACCCAGACTCCGCTATTGTGTTACGGCATCAAACATTAGAGTACGCTGTTAATTTGGCTCAATTCTTCACTAACAAAGAGGGGCAAGTTTCTTGCAATCTTTGCATCCATCTTTCATTTCCCTGGAATTAATTACTTGCCAAAACTCAAATATGTTTTTGATCGAATGACTCAAATGAAGTTTAATCCAAGGCTGAATATTTTATAATTTTTCAAAACAAGATAGAGTAGAAATTTCATGGACCTCAAAGCCACCCAGACTTAGGTTCAAGTCACAGATCTGCTCCTCACTGGCCCCACAGGACCCATCCACTAATTCAGCCAACTTCCATATTGTGCAGCTACTCTGAACTGTGGATAAACTGAGACCACGCTAAGGTTCCTATGTCCTTAGGGTTAATCCTTATGGGAGATAACCAGACAAAGGAACAGGATGGTTCTGGATAATGTTAAAGCTATTAAGCATAGACTGAGACCTGAAATGGGTAACACATGTCTATAGTGAGGGAAGATTTCCAAGGGCAGATGATGTATGTCCCAGTTGAGGCCCCAGGAGACCAGAGCAGGGCTACTTATACAGAACTATGATGGGAATGAGTGTTCCCAGCAAAGGAACACACAATGGTGCCAAGTTGGGAAAACATTAGTGTGTTTAAATGGAAGAAATAAGGCCATTGAACCTGGTCTCTTTGAGTCATGACACCTTCATATCTATCATGGGAGATGAGATTAACTGTGCACAAATTTTACAGTTATTATTGGAGGTTTTATTTGCAAAGTACCTCAGCTGTACCTGGCACATCTTACATGCTCAGAAAAACAATGAAACCCCACCATTATTGCTACCAGTATCATCTTTATGGTTGATGTTTGGGGAACTAAAACCCTGTAACTAACCTAATATCTATGAAGGCACAGGAAGCGATCTCCTCAGAACTATGAAAATGATCAAGTATTACCAGAGAGCTGTGTTCCTCTAACATTCTGGAGCTGAGTTTTACATTCTCACTGTTTTAAAGCAGACATTGTACTGACTTTCACACATCCCTGAGTATATCTTTCAGCCACAACACAGTAATAATCACTAGAAGATATGCTGCAGAATGGTAGCAACACAGTAAAAGTTGAGAACAGTCTAGAGTTGCTCATTTCCCAGAGTATACATTCTTCCTGGCCTCTGACACACTAGGCAAAAGGGCATACCTATAATGCCAGCATTTGAAAAGGTAGAGGCAGGGGATCAGAAGTTCAAGGTCAGTGGTATAGAGATGGTTCTGCAGTTAAGATTGCTTTCTGTTTTTACAGAGTCCTATGTCTGGTTCCCAGTACCCATGTCAATGGCTCACAATTGCCCAGGAGTCCAAGGCCTTCTTATGGACTCGCATGCCCATGTGTGTGTACGGGTATGCCCAGGTGTGCATGCGCGCACACACATTACAGACACCTTAAAATGAAAAAAAAAAATGAGTTCAATATCATCCTGTACTACTAGCAAGTTCAAGGACAAGTGGAATACTTGAGGCCCTGCCACATAATACACATGTGTGTGTGTGTGTGTGTGTGTGTGTGTGTGTGTGTGTGTGTGTGTAGTGTGTGTATTACCCAGGTATTTCTCTCAGTTATTTACAAATATGTGTGTTCTACACATTATAAATACACAAGTGTGTAATCATATACACTTTCATAAGCGACACAGTACACTTTCTGGAAGAGCAGCTTGCCTGCGAATTGACCCACACGTACTCAGATTCATCAGCGTCCCTCTTAATATCTAACTTTATACCACCCCTAGGTGACAGCCCTAGGCTCTATCACATTGCTTCACAATCATTGCCCTAATATTTATTTAGACCTAAGCTACTTCATTCTTCCAAACAACAAAATTCTCTGCATACCAAGAAAACTACTTTCAAATATAATTCAAATCAAGTAGATAAAACCTTGGGGCTGTGGAAGGATAGAATAAATGCATGTTCTAATTCAGAAAGAAATAATTAGTATTTAAAGGAAGTCAACTGTACTCCCCCGCCCCCTTAAGAATGGTAGCTATCCAGAGGTTAAAAATCTGAAAGAATTCACTACATTTTCTCTCTGGTTTCTTTGAGACTCACAAACCATAGGAAAAATAAATAAATTAATCAGGGTGGACGAAGGGCTCGGTGGTTAAGAGCACTTGCAGCTCTTGCCAAAGGACCCAGGACCAATTCCCAACGTGAATGGTGGCTCACGAACACCTGCAACTCTAGTGAGAATCTTACACCTTCAACTCCCAACACCCATGTGGTAGCTCACAAGCATCTGTAACTTCAGTTCCAGGGGATCTGATGACCATGCCTGACCTCCACAAGCACACACGCTATACATATAGGCAAGATACTCATACATATAAAGTAAAATAAATAATCTAAAAAGAGTCATATCACTTGCACTTCGATATCTTAAAAATCAGAAATTTTGAAAGGAAGAAAAAAGAATGGATGAAAAAGGAGGTAAGAAACAAAGGAGGGAGGAAGGGAAGAGACAAGGGGGTGAGAGAAAAGGGAAGGGATAAAGAGGGAAGGGGGAGAAAGGAAGGTTCTGAACAAAGTAAATTAACATTGAGTCATAATCCAAAAATACTAATTGAGTACAATTGAATCCATACACACAGAGAGAAAGAATAATGAGAGAAGAGAGAGTCAAAGTTCTGAAAGAGAAAATTTTCAAATAATTTGCGTATGTTGCTCTGCCTCCCAGCATATGAAGCAAGCGTCCTACTCAAATGTGGTCTGTGGAGAGAGAGACTTCCTTCTAAAGAGTACAGTCAACGCACCGAAGAGAAGGAAGGACTTCAAACTGGGAACTCTGACCAGCAGCATTAGCCCTGTAACCCAGGCTGACACCACAGCCATGTTGCATCTAACACAGGGTGTCTTACAGAGGCAGTCTGATGCTTGATATGTTAGGAAGGGGCTTTACTCCTGGAGTCTCCATTCCCTGAAGCCTAGGACAGGAGAAAAACAGCAAACAGATTTCAAGTGTGGGGTATTCTACAAAATTCCCAAGACTCCATCAGAACTGTCATGATCTTTTTTTAACTGAGCACTTTGAGGTTATGAGAAGCCAAGACGTGTTCAGGGAGATACAATGGTCAAAAATCGCAGTATCACATACAGAACTGTTTTGAACACAAAAGCATTGGGTAAAGGCTAAGAAAATATGAATAAAGTGTGGACTATAGTCTTTAAAGGTGGTGGTGGTGGGGGAATGGATAGTCCCAAACCTTTCGACATGAGGCTACATGAATCAAACTAAATCATACAATTTTCACTGGCAGACTTCTCCTAAGTTATTGGTTAATTCAGCATTGAATTTTGTTCAACAGCTGAGGAACTGCTCTTAAAGAAAGCATGGGTGTTACCAAGAGGATCCACACAGACAGCAGATCTGTTTCCTGTCTGTGGACGTTGGGTTTGCCAGGAAATAGGTAAAGAGAGTTCCTGCTGGAGTGTGGCATACAGAACGACTGAGAACCTGACTTCTGCAAAGGGAAAATGTCGAAGCTAGAGTGGGACAGGGGGGAAAGTCAAAACGAAGTGGGGAAGACCCAGATGTGAACATCAACTCGCTCCACTGGAGAACCCTTGGAATGGGCCAAGATGGTCACGCTTCCTGTGTATGGCAATGATCTACCTGATCACCCACGCTAACATCCACACAGAAGAAACCTTTCAGGGTCACGTGCCCTGGGTCTTCCATAGGCAGTTCTGCCCAAGCAAAGGCTACATGGAATAAGTTGCAAACACATGAATTTCACATGTGAGCTTTCTTCCTTTCCACTCTAGTGTCCACAGAAGAAGTTCAGAGGGCACTACTAGAAACTCAGCTTTCCTTTCTATCTGAAGCTTTTCTTGGTCATCCAAACTGTTTTAGTAAATTGCAAAGGCCCCTCCAAAGAGGCAATTTAAGCCATTTTCAGCGAATCTTAGTGGACCTTAACTTATTATAGCTGAAAGCGAAGAAGAAAACACTTTGAAAGAGAAATGGTGCGCTAAACTAAGTGAGAGAACGCAAATGGAAGCATTGCCTTCCACCCCACACTTCGTCAATCCTGCCCCACCAACCCATGAAAAGACATCTCCCTTCCCCTTCCTACGTGACATTTTAGCACCCTCGTGCCCTTCTGCTTCTCAGAAACAACAAAAAGGCATTTTGTGGGGCATCACGTGACTCTCAGCTACACTGCAGTACATAAGGGAGGGCACCAAAACTTGAAACTAATTTCTTACCAGCAGGGTATTATTTATTCTCCTCAGACCTTCCTGGTTTGATGCAGAAGACCAGCAGACACCATACCTAGCGTGATTTCCACCATCTTCGAGGCAGAATTTAGCCCTAGCCAACGATGAGTTCTCACAAACATAACTGAAGATTTAATATAAGCCCTTATGCTTGCAGATGTCAATGTGCAGTGAAGAAGATGTGAAAATTACTGGAAGCCAATTTACAGCAGCTGGAGCAAATTAGGGCTCATTGCAAAAAAAAAATTTTTTTAAATTTAAAGAAGGAAGTAATGAAACACCGAGCTCTAGGCAAACCATATGTGCAAAGCGAAGTCTTTATTAATGGAAGTAAGAATTGTGTTAAAGGCAATTTAGTTCCTATAGCAAAACTCCATAAAGATATGCACTGACTTGTAGGCCTTGGATCTCGAGGTAACTTACAAAAAGGTGTGCAGTAGTTCTGTGGTGTTTCTATGGTGGTTATGAAGCCACAGGCTTGAAAGATGTCCACATCATTCATTACCCTGTCTAAAGATCACTGTGACTTTTTTTTTGAAATCTGGAAAAGGTTACATCTTATTTTACTACCATTAGGAAACTTAATTAGCTATAAAGAATATTCAGGATGGTCATTAAGATGGTTCAGTGGGTAAAGGTGCTTGTCAACAAGACTGACTACCTGGGCTTGATGCCCAGAGTCCACACGGTGGAAGGAGGGAACACTTTCTTGCAAGATGTCTCCTGACTTCCACACGCATACCGTGTTTATTTTACAAACATGTAAATAATAAATAATAAATCTTTTTCAAAAAAAAGAACTATGAGGGCTGGGGAGAAAACTCAACAGAGAAAGAGCTTAAACATGAGTGAGAATCTCCAGTAAAATTCTGGCTCAGCAGCAAAGCTCCTCGTTAAATGAGAGATTCTATCTCAGACAATAAAGTGGAGAGTAATTGAGGAAGACCTGATGTGAATTTCCAGCCTCCTCACCTACACACACACACACACACACACACACACACACACACACACACACATACACGTGCACACATCACATGTGCACAAACTCATGACACCCGACACAAGCTTCCAGCCTCCACACCTACATGCACACGGGTGCATATGTCATACATGTGCAAGCTTTTTCAGTGCTTTAACAAAGATTATTAAAAGTATCTGGCATACATGTGTAGGGTGGAACTGACACAGGAATTATCGAACTAAAGACTGAAATATTAGTAACAATCCAACGTCTATGCAGACATTTGAATGTGTACAGACTCAAAATGTCAATACAGAGGGCGAAATATTGACCAGAGAATGTGGCATCTCTGAGCAAAAGGAAAAGTCCAGGGAATGTTCTTACCAAGATGGCGCCCAAAGACAAGCCTTCAAATGAGGAAAGCTTGTATCAGCTCTACGTACATGCGAAGGAAAAACAAAACCTTAAACAATGGCTCATGAAAGACAGCTCCCCAGGCCTACTTCTGGGGAGTCACATTGTAAGTTTTAAGCCTAGCTCAATTCTCAGGCTAGTCCACCCATTTACCACTCACATTTGTTGGTTCATTGGAAGGAGGAAAAGAAAATCAGAAAAATCTTTGTGAGACTGCAATCAAGAGTTATTTTTCAGTTTAATTTCCTTCTGAGTCTCGACACCATGTGAATGCCTAATTTCTTCTGGTGAAATTTTGGCTCTCTAAATGATTTGTTTTCTAGGTGAAGACAAATTAAGTTTCCAAATATCTTCTAAAATTATTCAGTCATTGACTCTGCTTACATTTCAAACATTTTATTACCAACCACAGTTTACCATCGCTGTGTATGTAGGTAGCACTGTGAGGGGCTGGACACATGGCTCAGCAGTTAAGAACACTGGCTGCTTTTCCAGAGGACCCATAGCAACTCACAACCATTTGTAACCTCAAGGTATCCAATGCCTTCTTCTAACTTCTTTAGGCACCAGACATATAAATGGTGCACACATGTGCAGAAAAATCAACTATACATACAAAATAAAATATGTTTTAAAGGTATCATTGTGGTGGTTTCAATGAGACTGTTCCCCATAAATAGATATGTTTGAACGCTTGGTTCTTGGTGGGTAGCACCCTGTTAGACGAAGTAAGTCACTTTGACTTAAAAATTCATACCCACTAACAGTTTGTTATCTCTGCTTCTTGTCAGTGGTTAGATGTGAGCTCCATAGGTTTCTGTTCATACTACCATACCTGCGACATCCTGCCATGATTTCCTGCCGTGACAGACTCTTATCCCTCTGGAATCATAAGTCCAAATAAACTCTCCCTTCTTGGTTTGGTTATGGTACTTTATTACAGAAACAGAGAAGAAGCTAGTGCAATCATTACGATGACGTAGGAAAATATGCAGATTACCCAATTACCCCTGTTACTTAAGGTATCCACAATAATAAATATAATTCTTAAGATACCATTTTATTTGGTTAGTAGTAGTAGCATGCTTTTAATTCTTCACAGTTGATACCCCTTATCACTATCTGTGATTTGGGATTAAACAATGGGAGTTTAATGCTAAGACTTGCTTCCTAAACAGAAATAAGCTGTTCTTTGATACCTCCAAATGCTGGCTCTCTTAAATATCTGATGATACATGTGTAGGGGCATCCACCAATCACTAATCATCCATATACACATCTCCCTGGAACACTCCATTACCACGGCAGTAAAAAGATGATGGCGCTTTTGAGTATAGCATCAGTATTTATATACTTAGATAGTTTTACTGTTGAACGTGTTATTATGTTTATGCCTAGCAGTTATGTATCAATGTTCTCTGTTTAGTAATGACGTACTACAGGAGAATACTTTTATGACAAACTAGCCAGAGATAATTCACACATGATCCTCATCATGAGACACACATCAGGACGCTAAGAACCCTTGTAGGTTACAATGCTAAATAATTCTTTGTGCGTTTCTTACTGGGGGATTAAGATATCCTGAGTTCAACTAATTCAGGAAGTAGTCTATACTTTGCTCTGCTACCCACCACTTAATATGTTGGCCTCCCTTTCCATGTGTGATTTTAATTATTTTACATGATTATTTTACAACATGCACTGTATGTAAACTATGAAAGCTGCCATAAAGGACAGCAGTCACGAAATTGTTAATTGCACAATCCCCTTAGTAGGTCCCTTGCAAAGAAAGACCTTCCTCTCAATGTGCGTGACACAGTCCTCTCAACACATGGTATACACCTATTAGAAGTTTCACTACTCTGTTTTATTAAAAGCACAGAGGGTGTGATTTCCAATCCTTTAGAATTTTTGGATTACTAATTAAATTGCTTCAATCATGTCAAAGGAACTTTTTATCACTTAGAATATTAGACTCAGCCCTCTTTGGAGAACAAAGTCAATCAGAAAAACTCTAAAAGCATGAAAAAGTGTTTCCTGTGCTCAGACGACTTAAAAGGAGCTCAAAGGAAATCCCCCAAATTTAAATAAAAATTCATTATCATAAAAAATAAGGCTGCAAATTAAAGCCAAAGCAGCCAGTAATCAGCAAATAATCGTACGCTAAAGGCAGTCCTAACCGGTCCTCTGCTACCACTCTCTCTCAGGCCCCTTAACCTCTTACATCCATAAGTCCTTAACCAATGTGGTCTGCAAGTAGGGTGTCCTGGTTGATATATTGGACTAGAGCAGTGCTTCTCAACCTTCCTACTGCTGTGACCCTTTAATACAGTTCCTTGTGCTGTGGTGACCCCCAAACATAAACTTATTTTTCTTGCTGCTTCAGAACTGTAATTCCGCTACTGTTATGAATCAGAATGTAAATATCTGATATGCAGACGCTCTTACGTGTGCCCTGGAAAAGGAGAACTCCTGCATTCGAGACATAGTTTTCTAAAGTACTTAGGTGTAGCAAGCATAGTCTCCCTTGGCTCTCACAGTATTCTATTCTGCAACACTGCCACTGTTACATCACTTTTCAGATGCACAGACCAAGTGCAGCTGCAGATCACAGCTATAGATCCCAGCTACAGATCACAGCTACAGATCACAGCTACAGATCACAGCTATAGATCCCAGCTACAGATCACAGCTACAGATCACAGCTACAGATCACAGCTACAGATCACAGCTATAGATCCCAGCTACAGATCACAGCTATAGATCCCAGCTACAGATCACAGCTATAGATCCCAACTACCGATCCCAGCTATAGATCATGGGAGTTCTATGATTTAAACCAAGTTGCTTCTAAGGCCTCTACTTTTTGTTCTTCTAAGTAAAATCAAATATCATACTATAGACATATTACTACTTTCCAATAAACTAAAATATGGTCAAAATAAATTTGGGTTAAGCAAAATTCAATTTGTTGACTTTGTGGATTTGTAAACTATTTTTGTTGTGTTTCAGTGTCATTATTACATGCATTCATTATTTTACATATGTATTTTTTTACTTTACATCGCACATAGTGAAATGATAATTAATGCATATAATGGTGACCCTGAAACATGTCAAAAATCCTTCACTTCATAATGTATTTATTTTGCGATATATAATGAAAGGACACATTAATGTTTACAATATACAATCAGAAGTGCCTATAATATATTTATGATTAATAGCAAGACAATATGTTTGTGCGTGTTCATTTTTATAGAGACATGACAAGTTGCAGGCTTGCAAGATGGCTAAATAAACACGCCATAGTCACGCATTATTACAACATGACTCTTCATTGAGTTGGTCTGTGCAGGGGTTTTTGTACATTGCCCTCACAAGACATTGAACTTCCTGAAGTAAAGAAATTCCAGAACATTCAGGGTCCATGCCTAATGTCCAAATCCTCAGAGAGTTACTGCTTTTAATTATTAATTATGAAATGGCCTGAGGTAACCCACATCATCATCCAAAGGAAAAGATTGCTTCATTTGTTATATTTTCTTAATTCTCAAGCTAAAGGTGACCTTAGCCAAAGTCACTTTCAGTGCCTTCCCGCAGTAGTTCCAACCTTCTCGAAGTAAAATATGGACTATTTTTTAAGTTTCATTATCTTTTATTTCAAATTGAAGCATGTTTTGTTCCAATTTTATTTGATTATTTTTTATCCTTTAATTTTTTTTTACATTCCAGTCTTTATCCCTCTATCAATCCGCCCTCTGACTGCTCCATATCCCATATCTCCCCTCCACCCACATCTCCAAGAGGATGTCCCCACCCCCACACCCCATCCCCACCAGACTTCACTACTCTCTGGGGCCTCAAGTCTCTCCAGGGTTAGACGCATCTTCTCTCACTGAGGCCAGACCATGCAGTCCTCCGCTGTATATATGTCAGCGGCCTCATATGAGGTGACGTATGCTGCCTGGTTGGTGATCTGAGAGATCTCGGGGGTCTAGAATGTTAAAAGACCATTTAATAATTGGAAGCTTTCCCGACCTGAAGCCTAAGCTCTCTAGCAATGGCCTGTTTCACCCATCTGTGGCTGTGAGCTGAGGGGCGAGTCAGAAAACAACAGTGTCGCCTCAGCAGCTGGTCCTCTTCCCAGCTGACAAACCAAAGTGAGCTTGGTTTCCTCTACCCTGAACTTGGACCTCAGTGTACAATGTTACCCTATGACACGCACAAAGCTTTAGTCGTTTCTCTGTTTAAGTATCTTGGTATTTCTAGAGAGGAACAAATAAATGTATGAACCACTCATATGCAGTATTAATCAGTCTAGAGCCATAGGTATTTTCTCCTCGAATTTAAATGATACAACATAAGCCATAGATAGCATGTCTTTCTCCAGTGACTAAATATGAACACAATAAAGAAATTCTTCTAACTTATAGGGACTTCCAGAAACATCTCTTGTTTAATACATTGACCAAACTAGGAAATACACAGCTGTTAATATCAAAGAAAAAAGTTTGGGTAAAGAAAAATCAGAATTGTTAGTGGTGTATGTTTTTAAATGTAAAAATTAATTGCACACACATATCTACACCATCATCCTTTGTAGTCAAAAATATCACTTCTAAAGCTTAGTATAGCTTAAGTTTCCTGTGACTAGTCACATTTAAAATACAAAAGGAACAGGGGGGAGAGTAGTATTCACTTGTTAGGGTGGCCATCATACAACCATCAGAGAAACAACAGAAACTTACGTTTTTCCAACTCAGGATGCTACACATCCAAGGTCGAGTATGAGCAGTTGACTTCTGAGCCCATCTCCTGGTTTATAAATGGCCGTGTTCACCATATCTTCTTCAGCCTTCTCTCTGTACTTGACACTATCCAAATTTCCCCTTCTTACGGGAATACCACCACATTGGATAAGGGCTCACCTTCATGGCACCGTATAATTCATTCCATCTTTCAACAATCTATCTGTAGATGCAGTCTAATTCTGAGACAGGAATATTGGTGACGTGTACCACAACACACATGTAAAGGAACATGACAAACGTTACCCAAATGTAAGACTGTCTTTGTCCACTGATAACTACTAGGGAATAATGTGGGATATGCTGATCCATTGAGGAAAAGGGAGTTTATACCTAAGGTAAAAAGTTCAAAGAGGTTACCATGGTTACATGAATGTATATTAAAAGTAGCATTTGAGGGCTCAGATCAGTGGTGGGGCACTGGTCTAACATGGGTAAAACCCTGAATCCAATACCCAGTACTACAAAAATTGAACCAATAATAGTATCATTTAAAATTGGTAATGGTTAAAAAGTTTACTGTCCATTTCATAAGTGGAAAACTAAATTTAAGAAAAAGAAAGACCATAAAATCTGTTCTGAATTGGACTCCTTTGTCCAAATGTGCATTGCAAATACTCTTCATCTTTTAATTTTTACCTCATGTCATTATTGAGCACTTATTATATGCTGTGTAGTAACCAAGGCTCACGTAAATGCCAGTGCTTTGTCACCTGGTGAATGACAGTCGCTGGTGAAACAGAGTGCCTTTGGCTTTGTTTAGTTACTTCTAATTCCTATCAAGATTAGGCAATACAATGTTAGCAAGTTTTCAAGTGTAACAAACACAGGAGATAATTTCCCACACACACGTATACCGTCATCCTGAGTAATAAAAAATACCATGTCTGAAGCAATTATTTCCTATGCACTTCCACGTGCCCGGTCATTATTAATAGGTATCCTTTTTCATAGGCAATATCTGAAGTAGCAACTATGTCACTATGGACATCAGGAGCCCCCCCTGGTATCTTCAAATTTACACTCAGATTGTACTGCATAGTGACTCTGAGGAATCATAGCTTTCTCCTCAGCTCTGAATTTGAAAAGCATTTATTAAAAAAATAGTAATTATTATAACCCAAAACTCCTATCAATCCTGTTAAAGTTTATCCTCCTTCTGAAAGGAACTGGTAAACAGACAGCCGTTGACTCAGTGAGATTCCCTTGGCTACCAACTGGTTGCAGGCAACTGTGTGTCTGTCGTACATTTTGTGGTAGTTAACTCCAGTTTTGAAAATGCCATCTTCAAGGACCAAAGCGTGGGAGGGAGATTGCGAAACCCAAAAAAGGAGAAATCACTCTAGTACGTGTTGCCTCTGTTCAATCTTAATGGGCATCTATTGCGCAAACAGACCTTGTGACTTGGAAAGCCTTTGCCTGCATGAAATTGCCGAGTGGTTTGAACATGGCACAGATGCCGGTGGAACGAAAGGGTGGACATTTTTTTTCCAAATTGTAAACATGTAATGGTTGCTTAATATGGAGGTAGAAACTAGGCTGATGAAGTATCCCAAATTGACTTGTTAATCTCTAGAAAACAAACAGCTCTTCGTTAATCGTCTCATCTCTCATCTTCAAGACCTGGCTGCAAGCATTCTTCCTTTGAGAAGCGGGCCTGGAGAAGCTTCTGCTGTCCAGCTACATGAAAACTGTCATTTGGATTTCTGAGATCTTTTAAAAGTCAAAATTAGGGAAAGGGTAGGAAGAGTTAACGCACAAGAAGTTTCCAGAGACCCTCTCTGGTTTATTAATCAACCCGCTGAGAACATGGCCTGTTTTTCAGGGAATCTTTTTCTTGTAAGTGAAACAAGTCTGGCATTGAGAGCAAACATCAACGCCATGCAGAGAGAGTAGATAAATTTAGAGAGAATGACTTTCCAGTTAAATAGAGACCAACAGTGAGTTTATAATAAAACAATTTGCACACAGTTTGGAATATGACAATGGTAATTGTTCTTATGCCGAAAACAAACACTTCGTGATGCCTGCTTGAGGCAAAGCAGGCCAAGTTCTGATACAGCTCTTCCCATATCTCCATGGCACCAGGAAGACCACTTTGGATTGGTCACTCTTGTCGGGCATACCCAAAAGGATAGCACATTTGGAGGCATGATTACACACGAGCGTTTTCAAACCTCTATTTCCAGCTGGAAATCCAGTGTTCAATGCCGGGCATTTGAAAGCAGAGAGAGGATTGGGAGTCCTTTCATCTTCAGCCGAGGGTTGATCTCCCTGTTCTCTGGAACTTCTGACGCTGTTTTAATCATGGCAGAGAAGTGGCTCTCAACCTGGCTGTACAGTGGAATCTCCCAGGGAGCTTTAATAAACTGATAGCTGGCACCAACCTCTAGACATTCTGATTTAAGTGATGTGGGGTGTGGCCAGGCATTGAGAGTTTTAAAAGCTCCCCAGGTGATTCTAAAGGCCAGATAAAATTCAAAGGGGCTATTAAAAAAGGAAATAAAGGAGGGAGGGAGGAGGAGGGAGGAGAGAGAGAGAGAGAGAGAGAGAGAGAGAGAGAGAAGACTTGGATGATATTTTGTCATTTATAGGTACAAAGTTAAAATCTACCTAAATAATTTACATCTAACTTTTAGTTGCATCCTGACAGTCACCCAAATCATCACAGGAAACTTAGAACAATAGAATATTTGACTTAGAAGAGAACCCTAAGATCGTTTGGCCCTGAGATGCTTAACCTACAGTCTTGGGCTTCTGGGAGTCTATTAGACGGTATGTGAACCATTTGAAATTGTAGATACAGGCGATTTTCCAGGAACAATGCTGTTAGTTGTAGCAGAAGGCTCTGGACTCCAAAGGGTAACAACCATTTGCATCGTCAAAAACTCGCAGACAAAGACGTGAAACAGCAAGTTAAAAGTACAAAACAACGCATCCTTCACCGCACCACGCCTTCTCAGAACTAACTGCATGGTGGCTCCCAAACTTCGGCACACAGCCCATTAAAATCTCACACACATACAAAAAGGCCTCAAGCAGATAAATGTGACCAAATCAAGACTTGGGGCTGGTAGCTGAAATTTCTAGAACCATAGAAGCAATAATGTTCTTGAAGACAACTCTAGTCTTCAGAGAAGACTTCACAGAGTAATCTCTCCGGCTAGGAATTTACCAAGCGCTCTCAGATTAACTACACACTCGGGAAATGAGGAAATGCTAGCCTAGTGCTTGTGTTGTCCGGCTGGAACCGCAGTTCGATTTCTCTCAGGGTCATATCATGGTGACTTCATGTCATACCGAACATGTGTATTCACAGATGAAAATCTTTTTTGTGGATCCAAAGCCACTCTTGAAGAGGAGATTCACAGGTGGCAATGACAGGGACACAGCAAGTGCAAAACACCTTCTAACTGTGGGTGGCAGTAATCTAAGGGAGAAGGATTTCCTTAAACAAAGACCATGCTCTAAACAGAGGTGCCTATTTAGGCTACCCACAGGGAAAGTAGAAATTTAAATGATGTTTCTATGTGTGCATCTTTAGCTATTAGTAGTACTCTTAGGGAATACTCTAATCTTTGGTTTGTTCACTCTTCTATTCTGTCAAATGTTAGCAGAATTTTTCAGGTGTTCCCTCTGGTAAGATGTGCATACCATTAAGCACACAGGACTAAAAGCTATTCTATATTTGACTTCTCTATGCAAAATGTTCAGTAGCAAGTCCAGGTATCAGTAAATTTAGTGGGAGGAGTTACAATTAAGACTGTGGAGGGTCAAAGTAAGGTTTAAGCTTCTTTCCCAGTACTTATTAGCTGAGTGGCCCCAGGTAAAATAGTTAACTAATCTTTAGTAAAATAGGAATAATTACATCTCCCTCATAAAGTTAATGTATTGATATAAAACTCTTTATATTCAGCAAATTGGGTAATATAAACATGAAAATATAATTCACTAATATAATTCACTTCCTTCCATTCCCTCTTGAAACGTATTATTGTTTAGTTTTTAATTTATTCATAGTGCGGGGAACCGAACTTAGGGCTAGACAAGAATTCACCCTCATCTGAAAAGAGACATATATACCAAAGCCCCACCCTTTTAAAAGAAAGGTAAGTAAAGAGTAGCTAAAGAAGCTAGAGTGTGGGGCAATAGCCAAGAGCACTTGCTCACCTTATAGAAGACCAAGTTCAATCCCCAGAGCCCACAATAAAAGGTTCACAACCACCAGTAACCGTAGGGCCTGGGGATGGGACGGTGTCTTCTGGCCTGCATCAGGGCCTGGATGCATGAGATGTACACAAGCAAACATGCACACATACTCCCAAGTAAAAAGTACTTAATTAGCTGAGAGTCCAGAGCTCTCCCTTCTAGACCACGGCACTTCTCGTGATCATTCATATCATTCATACTCCTCTTCCCTATCTCAGTACCACTAAGCAAAATGTAGAATCTTTTCAAAATCAAGATCATGACAGACTCATTTGGGGTATTTTTGTTTGTCTGATTTGTTTGTTTGTTTGTTTGTTAAGGTAGAATTTGCATTTACTTGATGAAGCTTTGAAATCTGGAACAGAAAGATTGCATTAATGAATAGAAGATGGCAGATATTTTCTTCCCAAGTGCTTTAATTAATATCATGGATTGAAAAGATGAAAGGAGAGTGTTGTTTTTAATATCATGGATTGAAAAGAGGAAAGGGAAGTGCTGTTTTTATAAAAAAGAGATCAGGATATGTTTGATAAAGCACCGTATGGTGAGGTGGGGGTGCCTCAGTGGGCCCATGCTGAGACATCCCTTTCCCCTGAGGTACCAACCATACAGTGTACAGAATAGAGTATTCTGGGAGGCATCAGAAAAGAGGAGCTGAGAAGGGAGTAGAGGGAGGGAGGGAGGGAGGGAGAGAGAGAGAGAGAGAGAGAGAGAGAGAGAGAGAGAGAGAGAAAGAGAGTTAGTTTAGGAGTTGGCCAGTAACACATGGAAGGGGGTAAGGGGTGAGGAGAAGAGAAAAAACGGGAGAAAAGGGTTAGGGAGAGAGAGAGAAGATAGTCAGTGAGAGAAGGGGCAGAGAGAGCAAGAGAGTGAGGAGGGGCCAAAGTACTCAATTGACTTATTTTCTTCATAAAGCATCTAATAGGTATTTTATAAGACTCATGGTAGCCTTTGGAAGCTCTTGTTATTGTGGGATGTGAAACATTGGATAAAAATGCAAAGGCATGTGGATTCTATAATGATTGATATAAACACTACAACTATCTGAAGAGGAGAGAGGTTTCAGTGATTGTGGAAAATCAGACTTGAACTCAGCAGAGACTCCTAGGCCATGGAGCCGCTGAGGAAGCAAGTGCTGGGACACATCCAAAAGGTGGGAGATGCCAATCTGTAAGGCAAAGAGATCCCAAGGAGGAACGTGGAAAGCACAGAGCTGAGCCATGTTCACAGAGCCTTCAAAATAGAATCTCTGCCAGATGGACATTTGGGGGAATCCTAAAGGATAAGAGGGCGAAAGAAATTGGAGGTCTAACTGGGCCACGTCACTCACGGACAGCCTCTCACCAGCTTAGGATGTGAATTCTGTGACACAAGGTAGAAACGACCCTCAAGATCAAAGTGCTCCAAACTTTGATTCCTAAATAGAGAAACATAAAGAAAGGCCCATATTTCAATTACATGTACCCATTGTCCAAATTTTTGAAAAATGCTTCAGAGTTTTAAGGAAGCCCAAGAATCTATACATGAACAAGAAATAAGCATGATTTTTCGGTTGGTGAAGTCTGGGCTCGGAGTGGGTCATAACTCAACACCAAACTGCAAACAGCCAGGGACAAGCTGCGTCACCTGTTCATTCCTCTGCAATTTAAAAATAAGATAACTTAAAATTTTGCCAAACAGAAAAGCATACAGATTTTCCCCCTAAATGTATAAATTCCGGGAACTGGGTCTTGAATACAGTGTTTGTTTAGCAGACAGGAAACCCTGGGTTAGACCCCAAACATCACATATACTGCCTGTGGTGATAAATACCGATAACGTCAGCAGTTAGAGGTAGAGGCAGAAAACTGAGGATCTGAAGCTCACTCACCCTTAGCTTAAGAGCAAGCTTGAGTCCAGTGTACGTCCCCCAAGAGATTCTCATTCGTGAATTTTCCAATTAGTGAATGCCTAGGCCATAGCCGTAACTCAATCAAGTTGTGAAATACCGTACCTGCGTAGATGCTGCCAAGGACCCATCTAAACCAGTGCTTCTCAGCCCTCTGAAGGTCAGACATCAGAAAATACAGATATTTGTTACTATTCTTAACAGTGGCAATGAAAGTACCTTTATGGTTAGGCTCACGAAAACATGAGGAACTGTATACGGATCTGAAGATTACCCATTTAGATCATGTAAACCTATCATGAATGATTTTTTTTTTTGCATTAGCAGAGGAAAAGGGACTAAATATCTTTCTCTCTGACTTAGGATTAGTGTTTCCGTCGAGGGAAACTGGCACTCCACAGCATACCTTGGAATCTCATGTAAGCATCTTGAAGCTAAAGAGTGAGCTAATCTCCGCTAGTCCAACCACGGGTTCTATGCCCACTCTGGGAATACTAGCCTGCCTTGCTATGAGTTTTCACACACAAGCAGAGAGGCCCAATGTTGTTCCATGAATACCTGCGTTTTCCTTATAGGCAGAAAAAGGCAGAGTAGCTACCACAAGTAAAAAACATTAAAGGTGAATGAGACCTGGGTAAGTGGCACTGGGTGCTTATAAGAAGGTAGAAGTAACTGACCCAGAGTAGACAGAAGACGAAGGCTATGCGTTGAAAGCAAGGCAGCAGAATGGCTGGGCTACAGAGACAGCGAGCCTAAGAGCTACCTTTTTCTCCTATTTAAACCATCACTGGTGCCTTTTGCAAAAGTTGCTATCTCTTCCCAAAGTTGAGTGCTATTTGTCTTCCAGGCATCTTACTGGTTAATACATCTTTACAATAAACACTCAGCAAAGTGTAAGGAACTGAAGAAATAAATTGAAATGGCTTTTAGTGGTGGCTGGGGGTACCAGATTGACAGCTCAGGAAACAGATGGGTTCTTTTTCTCCGAAGAATAGATACAGCCTGATAAACAGAGGTGTTCCTTCAACTACTTCTTCAATAAGCCTTCACCCTGATAAAGCAGTGGCTGAAGGAAGACAGAAGAAGTAGCCACCTCTTCCAGCTAGCTCTCTGCACGCTGCCATTTAGCACCAGGGTGAGAGCATTTTCCTTGTTACCAGCTGCCAAACAGGGCAATGCACTGATTTCCCTTGCAACAGCATAGAGTCAATCAGATGGTGATAACTTTTGACTACAGCGTCCTCCACTAGATCTAAAGCATAGAACTTGGAGAGCAAGAGAACTCCCGCTTCCTGCCCCAATTTCTTACAGCCATCTAGTCTCAGGCACCAGCACTAAATCAGGTAATGCAATCAAGTCTGGCTGGTTTATCTGGTTTTCCCAAAGTTATTTGAAATGAGTACTCCACCATCCATGAAATCAAATGAATCTCGGGGACATTTCTATTTATGCGGTGTGAGGGGGGATCTTTCAAAGGAGAAAGGAAAAACATAAAAAAAGGGGCATGGAATGATTCCAAGAGAACAGTAAACATGCATTTTCCTCTCTTGAAGAAAAGCAGCAAGTATGTATGAAAAATTGAGGGGCATGAGTTAAAGTAGAGCCTTAACATTATTTATTTATGTGCAGAACTTAAGAACCACTAAAATCCTCTTTTGTCATGTGACCCTAAAATGAGCAAAGACCAATATAATAGCACTATCAGATTACAGTCAGAAGATGTCAGAAAATGTATGCTCTGTTTATTTCATACTTTCCTAAACAATCATACGCAGTCTTCTTTTGTTTCAGGGGCCACTCAAGCATATAATAAGAGTTCCAGCAAGTTGAAACCTCTTGTATCGGGTTATTTTCTGTGAGTTGTAAGCCTGCTGCCTCCAGGTCACTAGTTTTCT
Source organism: Rattus rattus (assembly GCF_011064425.1). NCBI lineage: Eukaryota > Metazoa > Chordata > Mammalia > Rodentia > Muridae > Rattus > Rattus rattus. The sequence goes on from NC_046156.1 coordinate 17,700,749, forward strand.
TATGTTGCCAGGGAATTTTTTTAAAGGAGCCATTGTTCCAATTCTTACTAGGAAAGCATTTTACCATGCTCAGTGTCTCCCGTTAACATCCATTAATAGCCTGCATTTGCTTCTGAAATGATCTTAAACACCTGTGGTGATCTCAAAGCAGAGAGGACTCCTGTGGGAGTCTGCTATTCTTGCTTCTTGTCCCCCTGAACTGTGTGTGTCTCCCAGAAGCACCCCAGAGCAAACCTTCAAATTCAGATGTGTTGAGGGTCCTACACTGGATTTCTCACATGACTTGTATCCTCTGTATTCAACTTTCATTCATTCATTCATTTGTCCATACATTAACACTTCCATGAGTCTTCAATCTACATGTTGCATCTAACCCATGTGTGTGTGCATGTGTGTGTGCATGTGTGTGTGTGTGTGTGTGTGTGTGTGTGTGTGTGTGTGTGTGTGTGTATAGTTGAGCCATCTGCAACCATGGGTCTTTCTGCCCACACCAAGTTCCTCAAAGTAACTACTCTGATACTTCTTATTTATGAATAAATGACTAGGTCAAAGGCTTTAGATCATTCCCTGACTAGCTCATAATTTAATCCATGCCATTATTGTTCTAAGCTTTGCCACATGGCTGGTCCTCAGTTTCACTTGGTCATCTTCTTCCAGAGTTTTGAGATGAATCTCCCCTGCCTCCCTCTTTCCCAGAATCAATCAATCTCTCAATATCTCTCTCTTCCGGAAATCCCACCTTTTCTTTCCTGACTCAGTGCTCATTGGCCATGTTTCTTTTTTAATTGACAGATGAAACTTTTCTATACATTGCACAAAAGATTCCCTCTACAAACATATGTGCATGGAGTTGTACATCAGAAAAGGCACTAGAATAGAAATCCTGGATTCCATAGCCTTTGCTGCCATCCAACAATGACACCTAGAGCAAGTCACTTATTCTCCTTACCTCTACCTCAGACACTTATGGGTTTGACTATGTCATGTCTAAGAGCCTTTTATACTTCCAAAAGTTTTCAGTTTCAATGCCAATTCAGTTGTGCGATGCAAATAGACAAATCCATGTAATTACATTAAAAACTTAGCATTTCTCATTCTAAGGTGCTGACATTGACAGTGATTGCATACAGATGTTCTTTGAAAGTAAGACAGGGAAATCCAACTTTGGTGTTTAGGGCATGTTATTGGACAAAAGGAAGAGAATTCAAAAAGAAAGATGTCCAAATCCCATTTAGAGACGTCTCATTTATCTGTTTTTCATACTGTATAATTTGGGGTCTCTGATTCACCTCATCCAACTTACTCTTTTCCTGTTTCCTATACATCCAATGGAAACACTGGCCTCAAGATTGCCAAGTTATTTTCCAATTTGCATTCAGCAATCTGTTATTCCTCATCAATGTGAACTGTCCTCAGTGTTGGATGACTATAGCCACCTCTTCCTATATATGCCTTTTCACCTGACACCTGATTTCTCTACCTGCCTCACTAACGAAGGCTTCCTCACTGAATGCCAGACATATAAGTCCAAAAGATTCAAGGATCTTGAGAAGTAAGAATACTTGATGTTCTTGCCCAAGCTTTATCCAACTAAGGCAGTTGGTGGCAGCTGTCCAGTGTTATCAGGTGCTAAGTCAAAACCGTCTTCTGGATCATAGTTGACTCCTCATTTCCTTCACATAGTACTTGTAATTAATCAGTATATAACTCCACCTCTCCCATCATTCTCCTCTGGTGAGCATTACCAGTTCTTGTGTGCAATGAAACTGTCTCTCTGCTCCTATAAATTCCCTCTTAAAATTTGTTACCACCATAGAAGCAACAGTGATCTTAAAATCCTAACATAAGCCCATGTAAAGTATTGTCAAAGTTTTCACAATAGCTTTCAAAGCTCTCCATGTTTGGTTATCCATAACTTCTCAGAATCCTCCTCCTGCTCTCTACTTTGCTCACTCCTGTCCAGTTCTATGTCTTCTTACTTGAAATACAAGAGCCAAGACTTGATGCTAGATTCTGAAAAAATGTATACAACTAATTCCTCATCCCCTTCCTGTCTTTGTATACTCTCATCTCTTACATGAGTCCTACCCAAAGTATCTTTTTTAATACTGACAACTGAACCCCCAGGTTCTCCTCATCTTCATTACCTTGATTTACATGTCTTTTCCCATAACACGTATCACCTGCTAATGTTCTATGTAATTTAACTGTTGTATGTTTAGCTTATTTTCTGCCTGTTCCGTTGAAATATAAGTCACAGGGGAGCATATAGTCTTTTTCTCTTTGTTGGTTAATTCATTGCCAGTGTCTGAAACCATCTTAGACACCTGACAATTATTCAATATTTTAATATCTGGTAAGTGAGTAGATGGAAGGAAGAATGGTCCTGTCATCAGATTATAAACATCATATGAAGCTACATCTGTGATCATAAGCCCAATACAGCTTTGTTTTAAAGAGTCAATCAATGCCTTGCCCTTCTACCTCTTCTTAGTTACCTGACACTCCTGCCTGATAGATGGTTTATTGGGGAAGTTCTTGACCTTCACTCATTATCATCCTCAGAACAAATAATCATCTTGTTTTGGAGAAACATGGAAATAAGAGTTTTAGACTTATCCTAGGTAATTTGGAATAAATCCTAAAAAACAACAACAACAACAACAACCAAAAAAACCCCCACAATCTTAGTGTTTAAGCTCTGCTTGTATGCCAAATATTATTCTAAATTTTATTAACTTAACTCACTTATTCCTTACATTAACTCGTTATTCTGACCTGACTACTCTCTTCTTTATTGGATAAGTTACACATGCATGATAATCAGAAAGTAACAAAAATTGTGAGTGGATAAGAATACTCAAAACTGAAAGCAATACTCAAAACTATGTTAAGAAATGTTGGTTTTTGACAGGCTGAAGATCACATATCCAAGAGTAAGTAAATTTCTCCAAGGCAAGCCATGGGAAAGGCTTAGTTTGGCCACAGGTGTTATGAGACTGTCAGGTACATTCAAATGCACTTAAAAAAAAGCATGGGTCATAGTTTCATCAATATTTTCTCTTACTGTTCTTTAAAAATATTAGTATGGCCAAGAATAAATAGCACTTTATTACCTTACCTTCTCATCTTTAAAAAGCAAAAGTGGAGCCATTTCAAATAACACCCTTTATCTCTAATCATTTAGCCTAATAAAGGTCAAAGACACTCATTTCCCACAGAGATTGCAACAATCTGTTCAGTACACAACTGTTGGATGCCTACTGAGTCACAGGTCCATGTTAACCACATAGAAATATGAACCACAATCTCTTAACCAATGGATTTGGTCTTGAATAGTGAAGGATTAAACAATTTTAATTTGAAATGTGCCTCCTGAACCCCAAATATTAAAAGTTTGATTGTCACCTGTGGCACTTTGGGGACATAGTAGAACCATAAAAAGATAAGGCCAAGAGGAAAGAGGATGGGTGAAGATGGTATACAGAGGAGGATGATATTGGTATCCCAATGTTGTCCTCTTTGTCGCTTTGCTTCCTGGTTAACACAATGTAAACAGGCTTTCACCACCACATGTTGCTGTCAAATCACACCACACCACTATAGGCTCAAAGTAATGGGACCAAGTGAAAATCCACTAAAACTTCTCAGACCATTCACAGGCATAGAAAGCTAGTGTACTACAAGTCCAAAAGTTATATTAAGTGAATACTATATCCATGGAGGAAGGATTAAATAAGTACATTAATGCTTATGAAAATCAATACTGTACAACTTAAATGACTATATAAGGCTTAAATGTACCAATAAGACTCATTTTAAGACATATGGAGTTTTTAAAATATGTAATAATGACAGTATTTAGATTATTTTTTCAAATACCATTTTTGTATTGATTACAAGTATAAGAATATGTAACAAAATACATAAAGCATAGGCCTGAAGGTCAGACATCAAATTTAAATAGTGACCACCTCCAGGGAAGCTGTGGCTATCTGGCTTTGAAAATGGAACTTGTAGGGAGAAGGAAGATTATGGCCGGTTGGGAAGATGAAAGGGAGCAACAACAATCAGAACATACTGTAAATATGTACACATGAGAAACTGCCAAAACAAAGTTAATACATGAGAACAAGTGCACGCACATCATAAACTTTAACTTGGTCTATAAAGTGCTAGTTCTTAAGAAAGATACTTGGAGCCAGTATTTTTAAATGGTGAATTTTGTCAATCAGATACATACTGATTTTTAACACCTTTTTTTCTTCTAATTTTTGAGAGCTTGGGGTTTTGGGGTGGGGGAAAATCACAATCAAAATAGGAGTCTCCAAAGAAGAGAAGTGGCAAAAACCATGGAGACACAAACAGCTGCGAAGTGCGAAGCTCATTAGGAATGACCATAAAGTTGCAGAGAAGTGAGCTCTTGGGTAGGTGTGTCCTGAAAGTCCTGAAAAAGTCAACCTTGGGCCTGACCTGAGGAATGACCAAAGCTACGACAAGGCATTTCAGGCAAGAGGAATGTCTGAGGAGAAAGAGTCTAGTGATGTCATTTCAGGAGTCCGGCAAACATGTCCAACCTGCTGACATCACAAAACAGTTGTAATCTACAGAGTTCATGGTCAAGAACATCACAGTCAAATTTTAAGAAAAATGACTTTGAAGCTCAAGAAGGAAGACCAAAATGTGGACTTTTCAGTCCTTCTTAGAAGGGGGAACAAGACGCTTATGGGAAGAAATACAGGGACAAAGGATGGAGCAGAGACTGAAGGAAACACCATCCAGAGACTGCCCCACCTAGGGATCCATCCCATATGCAGTCACTAAACCCAGTCACTATTGCTGATGCCAAGAAGCGCTTGCTGACAGGAGCCTAGTATGGATGTCTCCTGAGAGTCTCTGCCAGAGCCTTACTGATACAGATACAGATGCTTGTAGCCAACCATCAGACTGAGCAGGGGACTCCAATGGACGAATTAGAGAAAGGACTGAAGGAGCTGAAGGGCTTTTCAATCCCATAGGAAGAACAACAATATCAACCAACTAGACCACCCCCCCCAGAGCTCCCAGGGACTAAACCACCAACCAAAGAGTACACACAGAGGCACCCATGGCTCCAGCTGCAAGTAGCAGAGGATGGCATTGTCTGGCATCAATAGGAGGAGAAGCCCTTGATCCTGTGAAGGCTCATTTCCCCACTGTATGGGAATGCCAGGGTTTTGAGGTAGAAGTAGGTGAGTGGGAGGGGGAGTATCCTCATAGAAGCAGGAGGAGGGGGTATGGGAGATGGGTGAACAGGGAAAGGAGATAACATTTGAAATATAAAAACATAAAATATCCAATAAAAAAAAAGAGAAGTTTTATCAAAAAAGGAATCCCATAATTTTGAGTTGGGTTTCATTCAAGGCTATCCTTGACCCACAGGTCCTGAGTTAGATTTAGCTAGTAGAGGTTCCTTTCTGGTTGTGTTGTTTATGACTTAGTGACCTTGGGAGAGTCAACCTCTGAACTTTTTCTTCAGGTTGAGCAGGTGATGATAACAGCTCCCTGCCACCTCAGTGTGCAGGCTAGAGCAGTTGCATGCAGGAATGCCTACCATGGTAAACAGTAATTGCTCAGAAACGAAATGATTAATGATTATTAGCTGAGACTAAGACTTGTCTCCTAATTTCCTGAGTTAGTGATCTTTTCATAACACCACAGTGCTGATTTTGTAATTAACATTATCCTAATTCCATAAGGTCCCAAATTTTACAGTAATAAAATATGCTGCCTCACTGGAGTCCCGGGTAATTTACTAGGTCTGAGTTTTTAAAATATGGCCACTCGTGCCAGCCTCTTTCATTCCATGCTTCTGGTCACCTTCCATACCACTCTTGTCTCATTATTTGCTAAGATCTCTCTATGACCTTGAAGCTATCAAAGCTGGAACTTTGGATACACTGGCTTCTAAGTTATGGGCTCAGCTGCTGGCTGAAACTTGGCACACCGAATTTGTATCATCCAAGAAGGTGAAATAGGAACAACACAGAAATACCTGGACTCCGATCAGTCCCAGAAAATCTGAGTCCCTGCTTTTGTTCATGAAGCTGAGGTTGACAGAGCATTCGTGTGTTTAATAGACTAACAGTTCTTATCATTGGGGTTGTTAAGGAAATAAGTTTAAATAAATTTAACAGGGAAAAAAACAACTTCTGGGCTCACATGCTGTGAGTGATATATATTAACCGACTCTTATCATATCCGAGGATCGGTAAAGGAAGGCTGCATCCACATCATTCTCTGACTGGACATCTCTCTGCAAAGTAAATGGATGTTTCCTTGCCACGGACTGAGCCAGATACAGCATGATCTAAGCCCAAATTTGAGCAACTGAATTATTTTTCTCAATAAGGTCTTAGCCACCATTATCACTATCCCAAGAAGTTGTCTGTTGCTGGAGACTAATGGCCACTCCTCCTTCAGCATGCAGTTTCAAATCCCTCTGTGTGGAGGGGAAGAAGCATGCCGTCCCTCCACAGCTGCTTCCAACAGCTGAGAAAACATGGGGTCATTTAGGTTGCAGGAGCCATTGACATGTGTTCTCCAGAAAGTTCTTCTTGTCTAACAGGAATGGCTACAAAATGCTTGCACAGACAACACACTGCGGTCCAGCTCTATCAGCCTACAGCTGATAGATGGAAGGGATAAATGACAATACGAAGCACGCCACCTTCCTTTTGCTGTCTAATTCTGAAATTTCTAAATTAATGAACTCCCTTTTCTTTCCTTGCTAGGAGAGAATGACTGGCATTCTGAATGGGATGCTATTTCGAAGGTAGCAGCTCAGAGTCCATCACCAAAGACCGCTAACTAAAGAGCAGCAGACACATCCGTAGCCTCATTACCCATCGCAGATTTTCCTCTTTGTTTTTTGATTAACTTTCCTAGGCATAGCTAAAACACACTGAATGCAATGAAAGGCAGGTAACTGTAATTACACGAGATTGCCCAAAGCAAGAGAGGAAAGGGAGGCAAATCCTGTAATTCAGCTCCTAAGTACCATCCTCACCTGAAGGAGTTACTTCATGGGTGTGTAAATCAGCCTCTGGAAATGAGTCATACCGCTGGTGGGGAAATACAGGAGTTCGCATCCAGCTTTTCTTTTACTCTTAAATACATCTTTTCCTCGTGTCTTAAAACGTATATGGCACTGAGGCAGGAAGGAGAAAAACTATGAGGAGACAGGCGATAAAAGGTGTAAATGTGGGTTCTGGGGAGACGGCTTAGTGGTTCAGAGTACTTACTGCTCTTATAGGACCCGAACTCAGTTCTCAGCAGTCACATCATGGCTCTAACTCCTATAATTACAACTCCAGTTCTAGGGATCTAACCCCTTCTTCTGGTCTCTGAGGGTATCATGCGCAGATGGTACACACAGAGAGAAGCGGTCAAACACACAAACACGTACATCAAAATTTTAATTTGCAAATGCAAGCATAACATCTAAGATGCTGTCTAAAATGTAGTACGGGCCAAATTCTACCCGCTGAGTTACCAAATGAAAGGAATCAGTGTCTTGCATGGGATATGACATATCACATGAGGAAATATCTAATTTAAGTCAAAATACATCTTAATTTTATAGAATTTTCATATCGGTATAGCAAAGGCCATTGACAGAAAATAGGAAACACGTATGCCTGGAATCTGCGGATCCTTTTATATCCTTCCAGCTTCATCTTCTCATCTAAAACCTTGGTAAGAATTGAGCAATAACTGAAATATCTTGAAAGAAAATTCCAGCACAGAGGGCTTGTGAGCCCCTCATGATGCCAGTACTGGGACAGGCATTGTGGTCCCCATGATGCCCAGCATCATGGCCTAAACAGTGGGATAATACTGTGATTAGATATAGAGGTCTTCATTGAAGAAAAAGTCAGAGAACATTTCATGACGTGCTGTCTACTTGCAGGCTTAGGGGACCATTGGGTGAAGCCCTGGTCTCTCTGCTGCCATGGTGATCTCAATAAACAACTAATGAGATGCTTCCTCTGGAGGAAGGTCAGGAATAAATGGTTGTTTGCATCTTCCCCCATTATCTGCTGTTGACTCCACTCTCAGCATGTGTTTATTGTAGCAACTCTGTAAACATTTGCTAAATGGGTATTTATACAAGTTTTCCTTATACTTGAGAGGTAAGGAAAAGCAAGAAAACTGTCTGGAATGTTTTCAAATTTTTAACTGACTTGATCTACATCTGTGGCTCTAGAAAGCAGAAGTGAGGCAGGGGATTGAAGAAGAGAACTGTGTGAGTTTCCCTTAAGGGAAGATCAGAGTCACTGGCTTAAGGAATAAAGCCCTTCCTGAGCAAGAAGAGGCTGAGAAAGTCTTTAAGATGCCTGGAACCCTGTACTGGGCTCTTGGAAGCTGAAATGTACAAAAACCATACTCTCGGTTTTCACAGGGCCACTTTAAGCATAGACTGGTTCTGATATCCAGTGCCATTATTAAACACTGCAACGTTGTACCTGGGAAATTAGATAGTAGTATTCAAATAGTCAAAAGATAAGGAGAAAGATGTTTAAAATCACCTCAGGTCATGGTGAGGACTCCACAAAATGTCTGCCCGGTACTGGGATGAACAGATGTACACTCGATCTTCATAAAGAGGCTTGAACTTGTTCTCGGAGTCCCTGGGTCCACTGTGACGACTAAGCTGGAGCATCTATGTCATTGTCCATGTGGACATCTTCCCTGTGTGCTTGTTAGGTAATGCATTTGCTCATAAGAAAAACTCCAATAACTCCTAGATTTGACGTCAGTCTTCCAAGACAAAAACTCCCCTTTGTTGACCTTGAGTGAAATGAAGCAAGCCAAGACAACCCCACGCTGGAGGAAGGTGTGTCTCCATTAAAGGTTGTTCTCTCTCTCCAATGCCCATTTCCTCATGTTAAAATGAACCCAAAGGAAAACTCTAACAACACTGGTGGTATTTTGCCATAGCAAATGCCGTGAAGACTGCGTGTGAATGACAGCGCTTGGTAGGCAGTCTTCCATTAAGAAGGATGTTACGGCTATAAGATGGACTGTGGTCATTATATTTTATCTTGGCACAGGAGTCCTAAAACTCAGCTTCCTTGTGCATCAGCATGGATGTTTGAAGACCACAAGTCATGGTGTACTTCTTGTGAGACATTTGTCTTCATAGCTAGGATAAACTTGCTGAGGCTTTAAGGAAAGATGTGGATAATAAATCTAAACTGTGCCCCAGGGAATCTGTGTGTTCATTTTCCTCTAAAAGTTATATATTTCTTTGCTTTCAAAAGAAAAAAAAACCCACTTAGGATTTACGGTTTGTTTGCTTATTTGATTCTTTCTTTGTTTCTGTTCCTTGTATCTTCTTTGAGTCCCAAGTCTTGCAAGTGTTTGCCAATGTTCAAGACCCTTTCTAGTCCCTTACTTAATTAGGCGAGGGTCAGTGGCTATACTATACAGATAACGTGCTTAGTTCTGGCTTGTAATGGCTGTATTTGCTGCTGTTTGGCCTTCAGGCCTTTCGTTTAGAATCTAAAGTAAAACATGCCCACACGCGTTCACAACCCTGAGGTTTCTATCCAGTCTTGAGCACAGAGGCAAAATCCAAAGATATAATGCCAAAGGGAAAAGGAGCTGTGAACAGTCTATTTCCAAAATTAACAAATAGAGAAAGCCTAAAAACTGAATACCCCGGGGTTCTATTACATCTCCAAGGAAAAGCAGGATCTAACTTCCCACTCCAGTGTTTTATTCCAGGCTACCTTTGCAACACAGCCTTTCAATTCTATTATTTAAGGAGTTGTTTGAAATAGCCTAACACCTCCCAGAGCACAGCTCCATGGCATATAAAGTACACTATGAAATACCCGGCACACCTGAACAGGTAGGAACAGAAAAGCTAACAGAAAGCTGCATGCGTTTGGCAAGCTCCTCCAGGCCATTTGAGTTGAGACTTCGAGATGCTAGAAGAAGCCAAACTTCTCCAGGTTTGCAGTGAAAAAAGGAAAGAGTCTAGATCCCAGCACCAATGACAACACACACCAGCATGGGGTTCCCCATCACCCCAGTTTCCTACACGGGCGGTGTTCACCAAGTTTCCTAAGTCCAGGGTTACAAATCCAAACCATCGCTCTCATAAGAGAAAGCCAGACCCCAGATCAGCAAGTCCCAGGCAGCTACTTGAATTCTCCAGTTGTCCAATTGTTAGAGCAAACATGCTGAAAAGAAATGAAGTTGTATTTAAGCCGCTGAGGCCGTCCCCACTTTAACCTTTGAGGAGGGTTTAGGGCTCCTAGGCTACTATGCCACTTTCATTTGCTACAAAATATTGCCTTAGTGTTGGGCTCAGAACTGCCTAGACTTTAATCCCCAATCCATTTTTCACTTAAATCCTAGATGTTAAGATAAATAGAAACCTCATCAGGAAACATTGTGACAGTTTTAACTGTCATTTACAGAAATGTGGCAACACTCCTTTCTAAATCATGCTCCAATGTAGTCATTGTTCAGATAGAAAGGCGGCTAGAGCTCTGTCACTTCCGTGTATGTATATTCATTGGTGAGTGAGTCACCTCATACATCTTCCTAACACTGAGAGGCCTCCTCTGAGTTACTCACAGATGCAGGTGATGATCTGGCCAAACGGACACTGGATGCTGGACCAACACTCGAAGGAAAGCAGCCAAAAGTCAGAGCATTAGAATCATTCTGATCTGTTGTTGGGTACAAAAAAGGTCACAGAGGTTCACCTGAAATGAAATTATCCACCCCCCCCCCATTTTTTTTTCCTTAGCTTATCTGGTCTACCAAGTCTGCACACACTTTATTAACCCTTACCTTGCCTGCCGGCTCTGGTGAGTGTTGTCTGCCTTGTGTGGACCTACTCCAGACTGATTGGATTTTCTGAACAGCGTGTTCTGTTTTATGCACAGACTCTGGATTAATACAAGGGCAGAGAGGACAGACAACTCAGATCCCAAGGTGGCTACAGCATAGATTTGATTTCAGAAGAAAAGAGACAATTAAAATGTGTCTGTCTGGTGTCTGTCTGTCTGTCTGTCTGTCTCTCTCTCTCTCTCTCTCTCTCTCTCTCTCTCTCTCTCTCTCACACACACACACACACACACACACACACACACACACACCTTTTCTGTTCTCTATGCTCTGGTGAGTGGTGCTGCTCAAAACTCACATTATAAACCTGCTCTGAAGCCCTTGAATCTCACTTCAATATGTGAAACTTGCAAGAAAGAGAAGCCTTTCAAAGCCCTCTTTGTGATCAGCCAGGGCAATGCTCTGAGAGTGGGTGTGCACACACACGAACACACCTACACTTCCTAAAGGAAAATGCGGTATTAGTGCTTTATGCAAAATCCCATTTTCTTAGTTGCTTTAGATTGCATAGGACCCATTGCTTACATTTATTCATCATCTATTATGAAAATATACTTGGATACATAAGTATCAGAGAAAAACAATTAATATTGTTACCTAGTGTTGATTACAGACATTAGAACAACATTACTGCTATTTACTTCCATCTCTAATTCATTGTGGTCTGATCCACTAGGATTTCTTCTGCCCACTTCCTAATTTAAATGTGAATATCATGGAAAAGTCTTCAATTACTGTTTCGTTTCCCTGAGAACCCCTTGTATATACATCCTCATTCCTCCGGCACCTGTCTTATAGATGAGCTGTCTGGAGTTTGGGGGTGGTTTTTTCCCAACCCTTCACCCCAAAGTATTTGATTTTTCTGTTACTATAGAAGTTTGTGGTCTTTTAACAATAACAATTATGATGGCGTCTGATCGCACTGGCTATGTTAATGGCAAGACATAGCTGGCCACACTTCTTCACAGATTACCGATGTCATTGATGAGAGCTGTCAGGGCTGAGTCCTTGCAACTTCCATCTCGAGGTAATTAAAAACCAGCTTCTTTAGCAGTTTGAACTTCATTTTGCAGCGACTTGGAAATAGCACATGTGGCTGAAAGAATGTACGAGTCACCTGTGTGGCTTTCTGCAAGAGAAGGTGCGAAAAGCGGGTGAGGGAGCTAATCACCCAGAGTGAAGGCTTTCGAGATGTGGCATAGGCTGCCTTGTGCATCACCTCACTCTGCTGGAGGAAAGAGCTTGGCTTGAGGAAAGAATGCTAAACTGCAGAGCTGACGTCACCTCCTAATTGCAGCTGAAGCCCCTATTTAACAGGTCAAAGCTGAGACAAAGGCACATAGAGGAACCAGGAAGGAAAGCCAAAAGAGTGCAGGACACCCACAAAGCATCACCCAGTGGAAAGGGACCCCGAGAGATGGGAGAGGAGAGAAAGGTGAGAAGAGGAATTACTTTTTACTGCATTCTTTTAAAATATTATTTTCTTACATTTTTAGTTTTCAATTAGGACACCAAGTAATATCTTTCCTTTTTGGCATTTTCAGACATACTTAGCTTTGGTTGACCCTCTTCCCTACTTCCTTACCCTGCTCCCCAGCCCCCAACTTGTAACCTTCCACCTCTCTCCGAGTTTCGTGTCCCATATGTTTATGATCCTTCAGGGCCTCCATTCTGGTCTCATGATCTGTACCCCCATCCCCTTCCACATAACTGTACGTGCGTGAAAATGGGGAGCTTCTGTCCACATGTGGGGGAGATTATGGACCATATACCTTTTTTCAGCTCGGGCTCTTTCTCATCAAACTTGAATAGTTTATCTCATTCTCTTATTACTTTAACGACAAGAACAAACATGAAGAAGACCAAGCAGTGTTTGTACCTCCAAGCACCATGGCAGCTCACAATGATATAGAGGTTAATGCTACAAAAATTCTACCCTGGACTGGCTTCTTTGTTCCAGAGTCTCATCCTAGCTTTCTTTGATCCTACCCCTCAAAGGTCTCTCTGTGCCCTCCTCTTTAGCCAGTCACTGCCAACCTACACCCTGTCAAAGGAAACTTCCAGAAAGCCTTCTGATTTGTTGAATATAAAGGAATAACAACTTTCTTTTGCTTTCTTACACACATATCAAAAGACAATGTCAAACTGAATAGTCCTTTTAAATCTTCATTGTGCCAACCCAAGGAACAAGTTTTTCTCAAACAATGAGTTGCAGGGCTTGGGGAATGTAGCTGAGTTGACAGACACCCAGGATCCTGTAAACCCAGCCTGGTGGCACACACCTTACATTCTAGCACTTTCTAGGTAGAGGCAGGTGGATCAGAAGTTCAAGGTCATCTTCAAGGTCAGTTTCATACAAGCCTTGGACATGTGAGAGTCTACCTTTAAACACCTGAGTGGCAAAGGGTGTTTGTGTGAATTCTGCGCTACATAAAAGAAATGTAACTGTGCCCGTCGTGAAAGAAGAAATAATATCTTGCACCAGAGTTCAGCAAACGTAGGGGCCTAAGTGTGTCAGCCAGGCATGATGCAGCCCCTCTCTAGGAGAAGTACTGCACCCAGCCACTTCTTGTCCTGCCGATGTCTGCTCTTGAACATAGGGGAATACGTCCAAAATGCTGACACTGTATTTTCAAAGAAACGGTAGAACAATTTCACCCAGCAGGACCTAGGCTAGTGAAAATATGTTCCACACGTTTCTTTGAATATTTTGCACGCGGCTGTTCTCAGCTTAGACTAACTGTGTCCCTTCTCTGTCTTCATGGTACTTCAGTTTTGATTCTGCTGTGAACCCAAACTTTCTCCTTCTGTTCACACACGTGCATTAGAGCACCAGACAAAAGCTCACCTACTTGAGAATTAAATCCTTCACCTTCAGATGGTTCGTAAGGGCAAACTCATTAATCTTCTTCTATTTGCCGTTTTCTGCAGTATAATTGCATGGCACCAACCAGTGAAAGTACTCTTGAAAGGCTTGTGTGATAGCACGGAAGCTGCTCCTCATGCCTGTGTCCTTCTACAGAGATGCTGGTGGGGGAACGCTGGCCCCCCACTCTGTCCTCTAAGAAGCCATCAACTTCAAGGCATCTGCTTCTGCATCCAACCGGGCAGTTATTATTGTAGAACTAAGCACCACGCCGTTTCTCAACAAGGTAAATATTCAGAACCTTACTGAACTTTACACCTAAAAGTCATTAAAATTGTAAATTCTGTGTTCTGCATTTTTTTCACCACACTAAAAAAGATTAAGCATCTTGGATTTCTTTTTCCCAAAATAGAAACACCTTTATTGCTTCTGCTGATTTCCAAGCAATAAATAGAAGCTTTACAAAATTGTAATGGAGGAGAGCAATATAGATGTAGATAAAAAAGCTTCTTTGTCATCTTTCCCAGTTGGGATACTCACCAGGACCGGTTGGCAGATAACTTTAGGAACTACTTACTTTTTGGCACAAACAGCGAAAGAATATTACACACCGCGAAGACTTCAAAATAGGCAGCAGAGAAGATCTCAGGTCTTCTCCACATAGAGAGTTAGTAGATGTTTGAGATCATGGATGTGACAGTTACCCTGAGATGGCCATTATATGCTATAAACAGGTAGTGATATGTCATGCCCTACCCCAATAATGTGTACAATTATTACATGTCCGATTAAAAATAAAAATGTGTTTAAAGGAGTATAATTGTTGCCAGTGATGAAATCTAATGCAAATCACCCCGAGCATTAAAAAAGCAAAACATAACTAATAGCTAGCTTCCGGTGTCAGTGTGTCAGGAGTTTGCCACATTCTGTATTGTTGTCACTCAAGCTCCATGAGGTGCTCTCGGGCAGCCCAAGTTTAAATCTAGCACCTAAAAACAAAGAATCTCTTCTTGCCTATGTTTGGGCCTGGGAGATGTGAAGGGTGTGCCTTTGCCTCTGTGTGTTCATATGGAAGCCAAATATCAACAACATCCGTGTCTTCTACTGTGGTCAACCCTACTTTGTGAAAGAGGGCCTCTCACTGAGCACAAAGGTCACCATTTTGGCTAGGAGGGCTAGCTAGTGAACAACTGGGAGGCCTCTGTCTCCACTCAGTAAAGCTCGGATTACAAAGGTATGCTACCTACCAACCCTTATTTTATATGGATCCTGAGAATCATTATGTTTACACACCAAGCACTTTGTCTGCTAAGCCATTTCTCCTCCCTGTTCTTACATGTTTTATGATTCCTATGGCTTGCCCATGGTTCAACTGGTGAGCCCCAAATTAATGATATGACTAGGAAAATGCTGTTTCTAACCAGGCAGCCTTAAGTCTCTGATGAACCTGTGAGTATGGGATCTGGGAGTGCTACACTCTTGTCAACAGAAAGGTAGGCAAGTTTCTCAATTTGATTGGTTCTTTCACCCCTGACATGAGCTACAAAATTTGGAAGAGCGCCTCTTGAAAAACAAATTTAAAAAGTAGACTGTGATAACAGAAGAAAAATGTCAAACTCTCTTTTATTTCATTTGTAGGATCTCCTTAAACATCACGGTTTGGGTTTTGCTACCAAATGTCATTATATTATTAGAGAACAATTTTAAATTTGAATTATTCATATAAATCTTCCCATTAGTCTTTATATTGTTTAATATCAGTGTAACTATAAATAAAAAAATTTTATCTCCAGTGTAGAATCCCCTAAATTATGGGATTCATATTTCATGACTCATAACTTCAGTGTATTTCAATCTTAGCAGAATCATGGGAACTAATGAAACTCTTTATTTCCCTCTTGACACATTTCTTCCTTTCATCAACTTACTGATGAATAAGGGAAGACTTAAAGTGAAAGTGATTATGTGTTGTACTGCTTTCTCCTTACTTTTGTTGCCATTTCAACATAAGTAATTGGCAGATACACAAAAGTATGACAAGTTTCACAGAATATGGTAGAGTTTCTAGATGACTCATGTTTCCCTAGTCTAGTTTGAAACAACAGCATAGTCTCTTAGGACTGCCAATGAGTTGGCTTTCTCAGTTATAAATGAACCTCCCTCATACTGACTCTCTTGAGTCTCACTGAACATCACATCTCAGGAGCCATGAAAATGCTGTGCTTATGTGGTGCAGAGAACAGTACCTACACATGGGATAGATTATAACCCATGCTTACAATCAGCTGGCCCAACAAAAAACACATGTAGGAAATAAGTTCAAGGCTAAACATGGTGGTACAAGCCTGTAATTCCAGCTACTCAAGAGGCAGAGGCAGGAGGATCACAAAGTCAAGGCCAATCTGGGCAACTTAGTGAGACTTTGTCTCAAGGGAAGAGGAAAGACCTCAACCGCCAAGAAGAGTTCTGTGAAAAGGCTTAGATATTCTTAAGGAAATCTGCTATCCAGAAATGGAGTTCCACAAAATGAAGTGGTAACAGCTGCTGGGGAGAAAATGAAATCATTTCAAAGACTTAACCTATACTACAAACTCATTTCACATATAAAACACACTTGCTTGTAAAGGCTCTGTAGATTCCTGCTGTGTGATGGCACAAAGTCTAACAGACCTTGTGATGGTTGATGTCAAGTGTCAATTTGATGACAATTGACACCTGGTACATGGCCTCTTGGCATGCCTGGTAAGGTTATCTTAATTAAGTTAATAGAGAAAGGAAAACCTGCCCGCTGTGGGTGGCATCATTTCCTTGGCTGTAGTTGGGGGATCACATAAAAAGGAGACAGTGAACTGAGCACAATCCTTCCTCATCCTCTGTTTCCTGACTGTGGATACAATATGACCAGCTACCCTGAGCTCCCTACCACTACCCCCACCCCCTTGAGTACCCACAGTGCTAGGTTATTCCTTTGAAGTGTGCACCAAAGTAAACTCTTTCCCCATAAGTTGCTTTTATCAGAGTATCATAGAATCAGGAAGAGTACTTAAGACAGTCTCATAGTAACAGATTGTTTCCAATTTTTCAGTAAGATTTTTGTGAATAAATAGTCTTAGCTTCTTAGCTGATCATTCCTCAAGCTTGGTTTCTAGAATTACTGAACAAGCCAGCCATGTCAGTTTCAATGCCAGAGAGTCTTTGCAAATGGTATACCAGCTTGTACTGATAGTAATGTCCAAGAAAACTTACCTCCTTATACTCAATAAGCATTAATTTTTTCCAATATATTTGCCGATCTTGAAGAAGAAAATAGTATTGCACATTTATTGACTATGGCTAAAAGGGACTATGTTCATAACTAAATGTCATTTTTATTATTTTTAACAGTTTAACATTCTACTACCCTGCCCCACACTCTGTGAGACTGGGTGGAAAAGAAGTGAATCAAAAGGCCACATACTTGAGAAGCTATGAGTTCAAGGCCAGCCTGGTTACATAACTAGTTCCAGGCCAACAAGGAATACATGGTGAGATTCTGCTTTATTTAAAAAAAAAATCAATGAGTTAACTGAAGTAATATATTGTTTCCTTCCGCAGTGAGTGAGATACTGACATATTTATTCAGTAACTTCTGAATAAACATCTTCTACATACATTTTATTTTTAAATCTTCAAAATTTTCACTGAATCCTAAAAGGAACGGAGACTACAGTCATCCCCATTTTGAAGAGGAAAAACTGAGGTCTGAAAATACTACATGACAATCACTGGCAGAGCAACATGTTTGCAAGTCTAGCTGAAGTCAAAGCCAGTGTCTTTAACTCCTCTACAGTCTGTTCCTAAACCCAATCTTGAGGCTTCAGTTTTCTTATTCGTGTGACAAATGGACCTACACCTGGTTGACTTTGACCATAAAATGATCCTTGGCCACAGAACAAGACTGTCTAATACTCAGCAACTCTGACGATGTGAGCCAAGAGGAAGAATGTTACCCAAACTCTATCTGTCTGGCCAGGAGCTGAAAGGCAACGAGAATGCCGAGGGAGCATCACTCATCTTGAAGCCTCATAAAAGAAGGGAAATTGTATTTGCAAGTCCGATTTCTGAATGTTTGAGGCAGCCTCACAGGAACACTGCAAGGAGGAGCTAAAATGAGGGCCCTGAGAAGAGACATGGATAATATAGTGTGTGGGGCTGCCCACTGCAGGGTATGTAAATACTTTATACACTAATTCAATTACATTTCCAGGTTATTCAGGAAGGTTGATTTAAGCAACAGCCTGCACCAGTGTCCCATCCCCCATGCATACATGCAGGAGGACAGAGTTAAGAGAGCTGGGTCGACCTTAACTCTGGATTCCTTGACTTTTATGGGTGTAAGTTGGAACTTTAATGTTTTATTAATGTCAAGGTTTTGGAGCTGGTATTCAAAATGTTTCAAGCAGAGATACGACGGGTCTCAAATACCTAAAATCTGTTCACATTGACAGGTAGTAAAAAAAAAAAATTCACTATTTTAGAGAAATTTCCAGCCACTCAAAAACTCAGTGGGATTATCTTTGCATAAGTTATTATATAAAGGGTTATTAAACATGCAAAAGGTGAAATGTTTAACTTATGACAATTGATATTTATTGGCATGGACAGTGTATATAATTATGAACGTTTTAAGGGCCCTATTCCAATGTATAACTAAACGCAATCTTAAATTAATAATCTTCGGGAAAGTGCAACAAGAACATAAAAAGGAGATTTGCTCAAAGCATAAAGGAAATGAGCTAACTCTTGTAAGTGCCTCAAAGCGCCGGGAGATTCTGGAGTATCCTTTCTCTCTATTACTCGCATCCTGTGCTGATTTATGCAAGAAGTCCTTTCCAAAAAACCTCAAGGCTCTGCTTGTATGCAATATTTTCTGGGGGAAAAAATTCAAAGATGAGACAAGGTTGCAATTTTCAACAATAAAAACTTTTTGGTCACACTGATTTTCTATTTCAAAAGGTCTGGCCTTAGGAAAACAGTGAGATGCATGTAATATTTTTTAAGAAGAAAGGAGTTGGGTAGAGAATTAATTTCATATTTTCCACATCTGAATGAATAAATATATTTGGTGATTTGTACTTTCCTTGAAAATGTTATTTAATGACAGATTTCCTTTTCCCAGGGCCAAGGATCTATGTGTTATAAAATTTTAATCAGATTATTACCATTAATGAATGCTAACACATTCTCTCGGTGTTACTTGTGTCTTTGCCACCATTTAGATGAGTCGTTCCCTCTTTCCCAGTTCATTCGCGATCCTCACAGGTTTTATTGGGGAGATTTTTATTTTTCCGGAAATTGAGAATTTCAAGGTACATGTTTCCATATTCATAAATGTCTCAGCTATAAAGAATAAAGTGGAAAGAGAATCAAAACTGGGCAGAAACAGTGCTTGTAAAACAGTCACTCAGGAATAATCATCTCAACTAAAGCAACTGTTTGTTGCAAAGACAAAGGGGGCCAAATTCCACCCTTGGATGTGCACGCACAGCTCTTATTAGCTTCAGAAAACAGCTGTGTGAGTGGGGCCAAGACAGTGCTTAGCCCAATGTGGTCTAATCCATCCAGACCACTGCAGCTATGGAAGATAAAGACAGACTGTAAGACATTCTGCATGTCAGTACAGTAGTAGCATGCTGTGTATTTTCCCAGTCCCCAGGGCTTCCTTCATTGGGCCAAATGTCTATAAGCATATCTGAGAAGTCTGAAAAGTGTACAGAGCAAATTAAGTTGAGTTAAGCCTGCTATTGTTGGTGGCTCTGTGTCACCGGAAGGGGGCCAAACTTTGGCAAATTAAATTTACCAAAAGAATCAACCTGAGTCACATGCAAATTAAATTAAATGCAAAGAAAAGAATAAAAGGACATTGATTGTAAAGTTTTCTAAGAACCAATCAAAAGATGTTGAGTTAATATGTTTTAGACAGTTTCAATTATCTAATTTACAAGATATATTTCCATGAGGGAATTTTTAGAGTGAGCTAAATTAAATTTCCCTCCGCACTGCTTCTACCTGTACACATAGTAACTACAATGGTTATTTACTCCAAAAATGGGACGGTAAGTCTAAGGATTAGCTTGTTCTAGGCCGGCACTTAGAACACAGGAGCAAGAGTGTTAATTCTCCTGCAAAAGTGTTGAGTCAACGTATGGTATATACTCTGACCCATCCTTATCATATTAGCATTGTTGGATCTTCTGGGTTCTTCATTTTTCTTTCACTAGCATTTCATGGGGTGAAAAAAGAGGAAAGCACAAAGAAGGCTTGGCAAACTGCTTCTCAAGTCCATGTCAAACAACACCCTGCCAACTGCCCTCTGCTTATTGAGGCTGAAGGCTGCCCAGGGATGTTTGCTCTCGGATCGCACACCTGTTTGACATTTCTTACTGCCTCAGACCTTTAGAATGCATGTTGTCTTCTGTGAGTGTCTAGAGGACCTAACTCAAGATTTCTCATGTGTGTAAAATTCCTACTGACATAAAAAAAAATGGCATGATTACAAGATAGATCATGAAGGCCATCACAGAACTTTGGAGGACCTTTGAAGCACAGAGTAAGAGAGATTTATGAGCAATTTGTCAGCTTTCACCAATACTGGGCTGATATTTCATGGACATGTTTGACTGCTCTCTGGAAAAAGGAAACATTTCAAATTTCATGATTTTGACATGGGGGTAGAAACACGTTGTTATAGGTGTCTGTATCTCTGTGCACATATATGGAAGAGAGAACACATGTGTACTTCACACAGTTATCCTATGTGCTCAGATCTATCAGATTTAGTCCATGGTGCTGATTCTACAAAGGGCTTAGTAAGCAAAAGAGAAGGGCGTGGGAAGGAGAGAGACAATGATGATGACAAGGACGACGAGGAACAGCAACCGCCAAGTTGCACCTTTTGGCCAAAATAAAGTACTTGGATGTGCCCATACTTTGTCTTGCTCTTTTGTGGAAAGAACAATGAATGTGACATGCCCATGATACTCCAGGTTGGCTGTGGCTTAGTAGTCACGACAGTGGCATAAGGAAGAGGGGTGTTAGGGAAGACAGTGGAAGAAGATATAAAGTTGCATCCTTCCTTCCCTTGAGAAAATTACATCTTTGGGAGCCAACTGGAGCCTTCATTGCCTTCTTTACTCCAGGATAGACAAGAGTGGGCTGGAGAAATGTGCTTCAGTTTTAAGACTGTAATTTGTCATCTGCATTGAGTAAGTACAAGGCAAGGGGCTGTGAGAGGCACACCTTACAAAACAGGAACCGAAGTCAATGCAGATGCTATGCTGGGTGTGTTACATAACACACAGTACAGGGAAACAAAATGTTCATCTAAAATCAAAGCAAAGAAGGCTGAGGACCTAAGAAATTGGATTATCAAAGAAGAGACACTTGATCCCTCTGAGGCAACATGAGCTATGACAATTTGAGCTATGACAGGAGCATCATACCAAAGGGCCATTCATTCACAACTCTATTCTGCTCCTTGCTGGGCTAGGGCAGTCCCAGACCACAGGCAGAGAATCGGAGTAAAAAGGATCTTCTGTTAGTATAAGGTCAGGTCTGTAGCCATTTGACATTGACCGTCTCATGACAAGAATAATCTCAGAACTCTGAAGTAACCTCCTACAGGTCATTATGCAAAAGGTAACCTACACCTCACTGGATTGATCACATGGCACAAAACACAGAGGCACAAAAGGTTTTTACCATAATGCTATGGCTTAAATACATGTTTCCATATTTTTACCATTCCTAAATGTATGCATTGTTGCTAATAGTTAATTTCAAACTCTCGAAAGTTTGAGAATTATATGGAAGTGATGTTATATATAAAGCAGTCATAACTGTTTACATATATTGAACACAGACCATGTGCTGAATTACATAGTGGGTATTTATACTAGTCAGCTTTCATCACTGTGATAAAATACCTGGCAGAGCCAACTTAACGGTCAACAAATTTATTCAAAGATTCTAGTATTTGTCTCCATAGTTCTATTGCTCAACTGTTTGTTGGCCATGATGAAGTAGAACACCAAGTAGCACATCATGGAACAAATCTGCTTACTTTGTGAGGTCAAGGAAATAGAGGGTAAGCAAGAGGCCAGATGCAAATGAAGCCCCTCAAGACCACGACCCAGTGGCTTATTATTCTTACTTCAGATATGTCCTATCATATCATATTACATATCATATCTGAACCTTTATAATCAAGTCACTTCCCAAAGCCCCACCAGCAATCATCTAAGCATCTGCAGAACAGGCCTTCGACACAGGAATCTTGGGGACATTTCAGGTCCAAATCAGTATAGAATGCAACACTTCACACGCATGTGCCTAGAACATACGTTTGGTATTACAATAAATTAAGATAGAGGAAAATAACTTCGGGTTCAAAGAAGGTCCACGCATATAAACAATTCAAGATTGAAGTGGCAGAGTCTCCATGATCATGCTAGGCAGCTCTAGGTTAACATTGAAGCGGGGCGAAATCCTCACCAAGAAACATGCTGGATTCTTCTTATGCCCTTTCTCGTATTCATCAGAAAGACCCTGGTTACACAGACTTAACGTTGTCTATTACCTTTTTGCTCAACACTCTAACACTCGAGAGCTTTCCCATCATGATAATATCTAGTGTTATGGATATCCCTGTCTCTATTTTCATTTCTGAGAAAGAAAATATAAAAAGTAGAGAAACACTCAGGGTGAGTATGAAGCCACAAATAAAGCCGAATTGAAACTGGTAATAAGTGGCCTCTCGGATTCTGTTTCCATTTGCTCCCGCTCTGCTTAATGGCCGACAATTCCCTCATCTTTATTCTCAACAAGCTCAATGGTATTGGTGTCCTGTGCATTGCAGGAAAGAAAGGCAAGCCAGGAGTTTGCTTTATTTGATTGCCCAGCTGTTTTTACGAGATTGGTGATTTGTATTCACACCTAGATAGTCTTTGGGAACTCATTACCAGTCTCAGTTGGACCAACCAGGATGCTATGAGAAAGGAAAGAAGCTTTTAACTATTTTTTTTATATCACCAGACATTCTGAAAATTCTCCAGAACAAACTAGAACTTTGTCACGTATATTTTTTAAGTCATCCTTGAAACTTTCTCCTTAGGCTTCTTTTATTTTTACTTTATTTTTATTTTTCATAACTTCACTGTCTTCTTTTCTTAAGCCAAGTTTATTGAGAAAGGAAAACTCACTGTACTTAATCTGAATATTTTGTAAGCCTGTTTCCCTCTGTCCGCCTTTCCCTTGGAGTCATCCTGGGAGCTAGCCAGACTTCACAGGTGCTTTTCAGAAAGAGTTGGGGATAGGGAGTAGCTCAGGACATAGAATGCTCACTTGGCTGGGCTCCCCAGCACTATTCATGGTAGTGTACCCCTGTAATCTCCTGCCACTTAGGAGGTAGAGGCAGGGAAATCAAAAGTTTAAAGTGATCCTTGCCTACTTGATACTTGAGCTCAAGGCCAGCCTGAATGGTGTGAAGCTATTTTAAAGAGCAAGAGAGAATGCAATGGGTCCAGGAGGCTCTCTGAGAGCTAATGAAAAGAGCCTTCATTTCGGTAGGAAAAGATAACACTTCCCATTCCTCAGCTTTTCACCATTCACTCTTTCGCTGGAAGAGCACAAAGTAACAGGCAACACCTCCAAGACTATAAGGTGACAAATATTACTCTCCTCCCCATTTCTGTGCACATAGGAACACTTGAGACCCTATACAGATGTGTTATATATTGATTGAATAAATAAAAGTTGTACCTAAAGAGGAAGTTTATCGGGGACTTTGTGTCATCCAAAGGAAGACCTGTGAGTTCCATCCCTCAGAATAATGAAAATATTAAGTTAAGTATAATTACAACAGTTCTCCCTGCTTCCTCACCCCTCACCTAGAGCTAAAAATATTTCCCTATAAATGCTTCTGGTCACAAAATCATACATTTTGCATCTAGGACAATACTGGACCAGGTATCTTCAAGAACAAGATTACTTAAAACTGATTTTCCCTGGTCAACACAATAGTTAAAGATAGAAATGGGGAAAGATAAAGAAACCAAGCTAAAGATTCAGTGGTGACAAAGGACATATTTATAAGGCTAAAAGTGACTTTATAGAGATTTCTGGTTACTGGATTCTAGATGTTATGTAATGTTTCCCAATTAAAATAAGAATGTGATTGATAGAATTTCTTACATGTCCCTTCCTAGTTTCCAGACTCTGAGTGTGATAAGACATCATGGCCATAAATATGTTAGACTACATGACAGAGGGATCCTATGCAATTGAGCTTATCATCAAATTCTTCGTACAGTAAGGCTGTCACCCTATATTTCTCCAGTGGGATCCATGTGATCACAGGTTCTGAAAACCTGACAGCAGAGTGAAAAGGGCAAACAGAACTGTTCTGAGGAGGTGAAGCCCTTCACTTGCCATTACTGGTTTAAAGATGGAGGAGAGCATGGCAAAAGGAATTCAAGTGGGCTTTGCCGGCCATAGCAGCTCCCGGCTGACACCCAGCAATGAAGCCTGAAAGTTACAACAGAATTTGATCAACAAGTCAGCTTGGAAGTAGATTCCAAGAACTTCCTATCTGTTAAGCGCCCAGCTCTGTTGACCTCTTGAGTTGGTGTGGCAAAACCATGTCCACAGAAATGAACGGACCCTGCCAGGAACCATAAGCTACAGAAACTGTGACATAATCGGTTTGTGTGATTTTAGATCTCTGACTTCATGTGCTTTTGACGGAGAAAGGAGAAAACTAAATGGTGGGAAATTCATCATCAGTTTTAACACTATAAATATTGATAAGGGATTTAAGTATAAGAATTCGATTTCATTTGCAACTGCTCTTCAGATGTCCAAACCATGAAGCATGCTCAGGGGTCATGTAACTAATGGCAGGGTGGCAGAGTGGAAGTGATGGTCTAGGAGAAATGTGTGCCAAGAAACACTATCTGACAGAATCCACAAAAGTTAGGCCATGAAGGCAAACAGCATTCATTCTTTACCTGCTGCTCACAATGCTGAGCAACGAAAGGTTAACCAAAAGCCTGGCTTGGTAGCACGTATAAGATCAGCACTTGAGAGGTAGAAGCAGACAGATCAGTTTAAGATCATCCTTAGAGCTATATAGTGAGTTTGAAGTCACCCTGGGTTACAGGACACCCATCTCAAAAAAAAAAAAAAATTGAAAAGGTCACATGACCTTCCATGACCTGATTCCTGCTTACTTGCCCCAGCAAGACTAATCCTTACAACACGGAGAGTTAACCGGGCAATCGCAGATGACGTCTGAACATTCATATTCTCTTTCCTCTCAGAGTGGTGTAATGCACTCCCTACAACTCTCACCCTCAGCTCCGTCTCACCTGAATATAAAGTTCAAAAGGCCAATTCAGAGCTGCTGTAGTCTCTGTCAATTTGGAAACAAGGCTAAAGACTAGGAGTGACCAGCCTGAGAGGAAAGGCAAGAGTTCAAAGGTTTGAAACAGCTACCTGAAGGGAGCGGTTACCAGGGAGAGGCAAGAGGAATGCCACACCACTGAGAACCCAGAGGCCACATCACTGAGAACCCAGAGGCAAGTAATCCAGCATAGTGGTACTTTTCCTGGTCTTATTTCCTCACACATATGGAAGATATTCTGTAAATGTGTCCAGTGCCACAAAAGAAAACTGAGGACTAGGTGTGGTGGTACATGCCTTTCTTTAATCCCAGCATTAGCAAGGCAGAGGCAGGGGGATCTCTGTGAGTTCTAAGGCCAGCCTGAACTACATAGAGAGGTTCAAATCAACAAGGGATAGATAGATAGATAGATAGATAGATAGATAGATAGATAGATAGATAGATAGATAGATAGAGATAGAGATAGAGATATGTGAAAAGGATATATCATTTTCTTAAATATAAAGGAAGGAGGAAGGAAAAGAGAGAGAGAGAGAGAGAGAGAGAGAGAGAGAGAGAGAGAGAAAATAAATTTTGAAAACAATTGGATTTTTCTTCCATGGTCTTTGGCATGGTCATTGTTGCCATCTGTGGTTGAGTTATAAATATTAGAAAGTCAATATTTTTATAAATCACAACCACATGTGTATTATGCTTGCATGTGTTCCTACCTTTTCACATTGAAAAAAAATTACAGGTGGATGGAGGGGAGGGGGAAACCATTCGCCAACAGGGTTTTGCAGATCGCAAGGCCCCATGCAATTAAGGCGCCATTGTTAATTTTCAAATTGTCATAATCCATTGGAGAATTTAAGACAATTCAAAAAAACAATTATGACTGAATGAAAAGTGAATTGGGCAATCAACTGAGATGAAATTTAACCCAGAGAAACAAAACATTGCAGGGGGGAGCCTGGAATACAGTAAGAATGAAAGGCATACAGAAGAGACTGATTGTTCGGGGACGGTCTTCAAAGGCCAGGGATCCTTGGCAAGAAGGTGAGGGAGTGTTTTACACTGTGTGTGATTTCACCAATCTGCTAAGTACAGCAGATTTAGTTTCTTAATATTTAAGTTGCACAATAAAAATGGGTAAGGCTACCCAGACACACATAGATATGGCTGTGTGCTGTTTACCTAAGACTCATACAGAAGCAAATAAACAAATGGGTCCCCACAGACATTACTAAACAGCTCACTGCAAAATGGAATTTCAATTGTTTATTCTGATTCTTAGAAAGAAGATTAATTTGTGGTACATCTAAATGAATTATTTCTCCCTAAATCAGCAAGTTCAAATAATCAGATCCTATTTTCTTATTTTGAATTTGAATAAATGTACTTAGCTAGATCATCAAATAACCTCAAAAGACCCTCTCATAAACCGCGAACAGCTACACAAATGTATGTCCTTCGATAATTTTAATACTTTTCTTCCCCCACCAAAAAAACAATTCTTATTCCCTGAAATCTTGCTTACCACACAAGCAAACTGGCCCAAGCCGAGGAGTCAAACATTATTACACTATGGCTTGTGATTTTTTAAATTCTTAAATCTTTATTTCTTTCCACGTCATTTTTACCTTTTGCAATCATCCTTCTATGCCTTTTGCAAGACATTAGACAGGATTCATCCCCGGCCTGGTGCTTTCCTTGATAAATCACGTCCCATCGTGATTCTCCTTGTGCTCTGAGTTCCCTCTGAATGCATTCGTTCACTCACTCACTCGTTCATGGGTCATTTTGCACTTTCCATGACACCTCCTCCACCACATCAAGCTCTGTGTTCTCCATGCAATGAAAGTTCATCTATTCTATGCCTCCCTGGGGTACTGGGACTGCGCTAGGCACCATAAAGTTTATAGAAAGGAGTATAGGCACTTATTGGTTTCTTTCAAAAAGATTGAAAGTGGCTGACTATCAAAACAAACTAAAGTATAATAACATGTTCACCCAAAATAAAAGAAAAAACAATCAAACAATAAATGAGGAGAAAATGATATCAAAACCTTCCACTGAGTTTTTATAATCTCAAATGGGGAAAGTGAATGAATTGCAAAGATTTCATCCCCCAGTATAAAAACTCCTTTACTGTCCTATCACTATTCCATTCCAATTCTAAGGAAAGCAAGGATAACAAAAATGTCATGGGTAGTACCACTCATGACACAAGCTTAGCGCCCTTCTCCACAAAGCATCCCAGCAAACAGCCATTAACTCATTAGAACATTATTCAAACTTTTCTCTATAAAAATGATGTACTCTTCCTTCAAGATTGTCATTTAAGGATCGGTGTGGAGAATAGAGTTAGGAATTATACTGGTTTAGAAAAAGGATACCCATAGGTTCTCCTCTAAAGTTTATGAACTCACCAACCATGGGTAATTAGCTAGGCTTGTAGAACCAGGTACAAGTTCCCTCTTACTCAGTTGACCCTAAGTCCAACTAGATAAGTGTTGGGTATCCCCAAGATCTAGGTGCCAATATTGCATCGTTCAGAATACCTTGGCATGCTGGCCATAGCTGCTCACAAGCTTTGAATGTAAGTAGGACTATGTACTGTTTTTCTCCATTGGCACCTTCAGATTCTAGGAGAGCTAGTCCTCGGGGAAGAGGTGTACGGGTCAGTTTCAGATAGATTTCATCATGTCCTGTGTCTGAAGCTTGTGTTGTCTTCAAAAGAGGAACTTACGTTCAAGTTTTAGGAGGTAACCAAAGACAATACTAATAGCCTATGATATCTGGGGAGTCTCTTGAACTTTCCTGAACAATAACCTGAAGGAATATTTTAGATGCCTGGCACAAAAGATTTTGTTAGACCATCTATGGATCCTTGGGAAAGCATTATTATCTCATGTAAAATGACCTCATTCAAACACAGAGAGAGAGAGAGAGAGAACACATATCCAAGATGACTGCGGCAAGATGGTGTCTTCTATACATAACAAGAAAGCTGCACCCATGAAACCTCAACAATATGGCTTCCTAAACAAGACCAGCCCAATGATAACATCAGCTGACATATCAGTGTGGCTTGAGGAAACCTCATAAGGCCTCACCCCAGATCAAAAGCTACATAAAATAATGGCTACTGATTAAAGAAGAATCTGTCTTCTCTGTGGACAAGCACCAGCAGATTACCTAATCCCAAAGTCTGCCCTAAGCACATATACATGTGAGCAACACTAAATAAACTTGATGTGTTGTATTTATACATAAATATGTACCTAACAATAATAATCAAGAAGACAAGCTAAAGAATTTGAGACAGAATGGGATGAGGACACAGAAGGAGTTGGAAGGTGAGAGAAAACTGCATAAATACAATACTTGTGTATTAAAATCTCAACTTGTCAAAAAAATCAAAAATACAAAAATATGATTTTACTATTTAAAAAGATTAATGATGGGCATTTATAAAATTATAAACATTTTAGACTTTAAACCAAGTACTAGTGGTTAAGTCTTAACCGGATGTTCTTTGTATCCTAGATAGAAGCTAGGCATGGTGGTCTACAGCCTTAGTCGGGACACTAAAGAGACAAAGGTAGGTTCTTCTCTGTGAGTTCAAGGCCAGCCTGGTCTACATAGTGAGTACCAGACAAACGAGGGTGATACTATGTATCAGAAACAAATTTAAATATTCAAAAGTAATAAAAGACTGGCTATGGATCTCAGATCAAGCCCTATATAAACATAACATTCTGGGTAGTTTGACCACTGAGAGTGATCAACACGGGGAATGCCCATGCAAATCTTGGATTAACCTATAATACAATATGCATTCAGAAAAAAAAAAGCCTTGGTAGTAAGAAATATGGCTGACAAAAAGCCAAGACTGAAGGGTGAGTACTGTTAAACGAGTGGCCGAAGACTTTTAGTAGATTACTTATTGGAAGAATTTAAATTAAAAATAATAACTGAACATTGAGCCTATAATCTTGCTATTTTTTTTCCTTTTTTGGGTGTAGCTTTTTTTGTTTCCTTGGTTTGTTGTTGCATTTGTCTCTCTCTCTCTCTCTCTCTCTTCTCTCTCTCTCTCTCTCTCCCTCTCTCTTTTGAGAGAGTACTAAAGTTGAATGAGTAAGGAAGGGAGGATCTGGAAAGCCTTGGAGGAGAACCATGTAATAAAAAAATACTTAAATTTAAAAAAAATCGTAAATAATAAAAAATATAATTAAATATTCATAGCCATGAATTCAACCTATTAGTCTATATCAGTCATCAGCACAGAGGTTAAGGATTGTCTCCTGGCTGTTTTAGCTTTACCTCCTACCTCCCTGGGGTCTGTAAGTTTAAGAGTTAAAGAAGCACAAAGCTATTTTAATCAAATCACCAATCCACCTGACAGCACCCATCATATTTCTCTGTGAATTCCATCGAGATGGGCGACTCATTCTCATTTGCCTCCTGTTGCTGGTAGTTACAGGATGTAATATGCAAACGCCTATATGCGGAGGAACCCCCCCAAATCAGCGAGTACTCAAAATTGTGTGCAAAATATGAATAAAATATTGATTTCATTAAAAATGTTAAGGACTACTTAATTCAAAAACATTTTATATGTTTGCATATTTATTTTGAAATTTGCATATTTGTTTGCATATAACTTGTAAAGATGAATGCTAATTATACTTTAAAATCATTTATAAATTGTAACTAGGAATGTTGTATGAATTTTTAAAACTGACAAATTCTCAAGTATCACTAATTATAAAGTGTCATGTAAAGTACACTAGAGCAGACCTCATATTGAAAAAATATTGAGATCTTGACAAATAGGAAAGCAAAATTATGAAGTGTGCTTGCTGATTAAACGACACCTCAGGCGAGTGAAAGTTAAGTATCATTCATGGTTTCTCAAAGCATCCATCCACCCTCCTGGAATCCGGATGCTTTGCTCCTAACCTGACGGATACTTGACTCTGCCACAGTAGCCCACCTTCGGACGTACGGTCTGGGACTTACTGCATATTTCATTCGGTTGGACACACACCGGACATGAGGAACCTGAGGGGGTAGAAACTGTAGTGAGCCTTAAGGCTGTTTAAGCAGTACTTCCTGTCACCAGGGCGGAGCTGAGATTCGGCCATTGCACTAATTGAATTTGTACAATTATTTGGAGTAATTTTAGTCATTTCCACAAGGTCAGATTTGAACTGGTATCCATAAAGAGCCCTTGGGAAGAAGCCAGGTAATTATGTGGGACGTGTGGATGTAACACTCACTATTAAACTGGGCGTGATATTGTCTGCCTGAAAACTACAATAGGTCTTGCCTTGTGAACCTCTAAATAACTTTCTACAGTTTTGATAAAATGTTTACTTATCCTAAGCACAGACACACCATGGGGAAGAACTTTAGCCTGTGTGTCATATTTTTCTAAATTAGTAACCACTGTAAGCCAATTTTAATGTTTTTTTAAGAGCTGTCATTTATTCCAACATCAAGGAAACGCACTGCTATCGCTTCCCCTTTCTCTCCCAGCATCATGCCCCTTGTGTCTGTTAGGTTAGGGTTGATTTGCAAATGTCTTACTACAGGAAATAATTAATGCTAAGTTATTCCATGTTGTTATATTATCAGTGTCCTATCTGAATCCATACTAACATAATTAGAGATAAGTCGACAGCAAAAAAAAAAGCAAGTAACCCTTAAGGTTCCTCGCACGCCAAACAGCATCAGCCCTGCTAGCAGAAGAGAACCAGATCTCAAAAATAATGTGATATCAAAAGGCACAAGTAAACAAATCAGATTTGTAACTTTGTTTTCTCCCTCTGGGCATTAATCAACCCCTGTAAACCGTGCGTTGGCCTCTTCAAATCTGCCTCACACGGAATTTAGGGTTTTCAAGGCAAATGGAAAAAATTGTCTCCCTCTGGTGGGGAATGTAACAAGTTTTCCTTTTTTCCTTTTCTTTCTCTTTCTCTGTTTCTTTTTCCTCCTCCTCTTTTGTTTCCTCTTTTCTTTTTTCCTTGCAGTCAGTTTCAGCTAAGTTTCCTGATGGGCTAAAATGATTATTTTTGAATAACCAGATTTGTGTCATCGTTTCGATGGATTTTATTATAATTTAAACATAACCAATACTCAGAAAATCCAGATGCAAAAACAATCTAATTTTTTTTCACATTTTTTTCTGAATAAAATAAAGGGCTAAAAGGGGGCAAACATGACTCTACAGAAGTCAAAAGGCTTTGTGTTTGAAACAAACACTCAGCCGTTAGATGGCTGCTGTCAAAATCCTCACTTGGGAATCCTTTTGAACTTATGTTTCTAAATAAGCAATTTCCGAGGAGGAAGATGCTATAAGAAGGCCCACCTCCCTCCATCCACCCCCACTAATTGCCAAGGCCACCCAGGGCTCTCCCCTTCAATGATCCTGAAACAATGGAAACATGTTCCCATATCACCTGGCAGCTGGCTTGTCTGTGTGTCAGACCCTTTAGCTCACACTGGGAGCCCTTCAGCAGATGTCCTGTGTACAAGTGTCTCCAAGCCACCAGTGTGTAACTTAGTGTTCAGAGCACTGAGAATCCACTCTAATCTGGAGTGAACAAAGCTTAGGGTACACAACCGTGAACAAAACACACCAGTCCCTGCCGTCATGAAACTCTGCCCTACCAACGAGATTGATCTAAAGCATATTCTGCTCTAGAAACAGCAGATTAAATAGTTGTGACTGGACACAAACCTTATGCAGCCCATACTAGAGTAGGGATAGATTATAATTTCTCTTTACATAGAATTATTCCTAAAAGTTCAGTGGAATTAATCCTATTGTGGACAAATGTTCCCAAGGCTTTGTAGATACTAGGAAAGTACTCAACCACTGAGGTACACTTCTGGTCCAAGACTTTTAAGTGTTTTCCACAGTAAATTTGATTATGTTTATTTAAGACATACAGCAGTGTGTGTGTGTGTGTGTGTGTGTGTGTGTGTGTGTGTGTTGTAAACCTACTAGATTATAATAATAAAGCAAATTAACATCTATCATCGAAATTATTACCAGCTTCACTTTTTTGGGAAAGGACAGATCACATCTAGGCATTTAGCATGAATTCCCAAAACAGTATAATTTTCTTACCTGCAATCTCGGTGTGTGCATTCAATCTCTAGACATCTTTATGCTACTTGCTTATGGATCCTGAACTACATCTCCCAAGTTGCTCCTATACTGGTTCATGTTCTGTCAACTTGACGTAAGCGAGGGTCATCTGGGAAGAGAGAGCCACAATGGAGAAAATATCTTCATCATATTGGCCTGTGGCATTTTCTTGATTCATGATTGATGTGGGGAAAGCCTGGCCCACTATAGGTGATGCTACATTTGGGTAGGCAGTCTTGGGGGAGATAGATAGAGATAGATAGAGACAGAGATATTAGATAGTGATATCAAGATGAGCAGCTATGGAGAACAAACCAATAAGTAGCATTCCTCCGTGGTCTCTGCCTCAGTTCCTGCCTCTAGATTCCTGACTTCGCTTCTCTGATGATAGACTGCAAACTGTAAGCTTAGAAGAACCCAATTCCTCCTCAAGTTGCTTCTGGTCAGAATATTTTACTGCAGAAACAAAGAAGCTAAGCTAATTCACCTATTCACCCTGATTCCTGCCCACTGATTACCACCACTTTGTTCTCTGTCTGCAAATTTAAATGTATTATGTGCTATATAGTACAGGTCCTATCTAACATGTACCAGACTGAATTCAATACCCAGTACTAGAAAAAGAATAGCTTCCACATATGTGTTCAGGGAATGGATTCCTTTCTGGATTTGTTTTCTATCACTTGGCATAATATCGAGATTCTTCCATATTTTAGCAAACGCCAATATATCTTTAAAGTGCATGATATACCACTGTCCATATATGCCTTGGTTTCTTATCTATTGACAATATAGGATATATTTTCACTACTTGTGTAATGTTTCAGTGAGTGTGGAGTGCAGATATCTTTCTGAGATCATTTTTCATATCCTTTTGGTATTTGTACAAAAAGAATATTTCTGGAAAACCTTGGGAATTCTAACTCCAATTTGCTCGGAAGACTCAACTCTGCTTTTCTCTTTTCTACATATCCTTGTCAGCATTTGCTATCTTTCATCTTTATAATAAGCATACTAATAAGTATACATTGTTATTTATTTATTTATTTATTTATTTAAGGATATAAGTCTATGCCAAGCTGATGCAGTAAAAATAAAAAGCATGGCAGAACCAGTTCCCGTGAGTGCCCTGGAGGTCACTAGTTCAGGCTCCAATGGGCCATTGGAAGTAGCGCTAATTCATCTCAGATTAGTGTCTCTCTCAGCAGCTCTCTGCTAACGGTGAACTCTCTGGTTCCAGCCACCTGGTAAAATCAAGACTCAACAAACTCAACAAACTGTAATTCTCAATCTACAATACATCCACACAATAAACATACAACCAATTGATAAGGATATAAACCACCCACCTATATAAGATACAATGTGTCCATCTAGACAAAACAAAATCCTGTCACATCTACCCCTTCCTTAAGAATAGTCATAACAACCTGTAATGTGTGCAAAGAGGAATCTTAACATCCACCGCCATGTTCTTTCGGCTGCCTTCTCCACCTCCTTCGGCCTCCTCTGCCTCCTTAAAACTTTTCTCCTGCCCATCCTTCCTTCTCATCCAATGACAGGCCTCGTTCTATCCTGTACCTGCCTTCACCTGCATAATGACATCAACCTACAGCAAGCACAAGTGTGGAGATCACAAGACAACTCATTGGAGTTGGTTCTTTCCTTCCACATCAGGTCCCAGGGAGCAAACCATGGCTTGTAAGGCTTATCATCAAGTGCTCTCGCCGAGTGAGCCATTTGGCTGGGGAAGTGTGTTCTTCTGCAGTGTTTTGTTTCTATTTCTCTGGTAACTGATGATGATGAGCATCAGTGTGTGTGTTGGTCACCTGTAAATTCTTAAAGAGATGTCTTTCCAGATCTCTCGACAATTTTTAATCAGATCATTTGCTTGTCTATGATTGACTCAATTCTTTATAGTTAGGGTGTTGATCCCTGATCAACTATACAGCTAATGAATGTGTGTCCCAGGGTGCTATAGTATGTTGTTTCCTTGACTAAATATAAGCTTTTGGCAAGGCGTGCTCCTATTTATTTATTTTTGCTTTTGTAGTCCAAGCTTTTGGTGTAATATCTAAAAAGAATCCTCACCAAGGAACAATGAATGTCTGGAAGTTTCTCATCTGAGCTTCTGGGTTTTTTTTGTTTTTTTTTTTTTATTATTATTGTCTAAATCTTTCTAGCTTTATAGTTGGGTACTTTTTCCACTTTAAGTTACTTTTATTTAATTTTATTTTTTAATTATTCACTTTACATTCCACTCACTAGCCCCCTTCCACAATCCTTTCCCCTATGCCTTTCCCCTTATCCTCTGAGTGGGTGGGGGCCCTCTGGGTATCCCCCTCTTCACTCTGGTACTTCAAGCCTCTGCGAAGCTATAACCCTTCCTCTCTCACAGAAGTCAGACAAGGCAGCCCGACTGGAACATATCCCAACAGCATTTGGGACAGCCCCTGCTCCAGTTGTTCAGGACCCACATGAAGGCCAAGCTACCCATCTGCTACATATGAGCAGGGAGTCCTAGGTCCAGCCTGTGTATGCTCTTTGATTGATGGTTCAGACTCTGAGAGCCACAAGGGTCCAGGTTTGTTGACTTGGTTGGTCTTCCTGTGGAGTTCCTGTCCCCTTCTGCGCACACCATTCTTCCTCCTATTCTTCCATAAGAGTGCCCAAGCTCCATCTACTGTTTGGCTGTGGGTGTCTGTATCTGTCTGAGTCAGCTGCTGGGTGAAGCCTCTCAAAGGACAACTTTCTCCTGCCTGCAAGCATAACAGACTATCATTAATCGTGCATGTTACATGTCTCAAGTTCCCTCAGTCTCTTCTCCATCCCCTGTGCCTGCATTTCATATAGACAGGAAAAATTGGGGGTTGAAAGTTTTGTGGGTGAGTTGGTGCCTCTGTTTCTTCACTGTTGTTTCTGTCTGGCTACAAGAATGGCCTCTTCAGGTTCCATAACCCCAATGTAGTGAGTTACAGCTAAGGTCACCCCCCAATGATTCTTGGATGACTGAAAGCCTCCACACTCCTGGAAGTTGAACAACTCTCTACTCTGGGTCAGGGAAGAAATAAAGAAATTAAAGACTTTCTAGAAGTCAGTGAAAATGAAGGTACAACATACCCAACTTTATGGGACACAATGAAAGCAGTGCTAAGAGTGAAGTTCATAGGACTAAGTGCTTCCATAAAAAAATTAGAAATTTCTCATATTGGCTATGTAAAAAGTATATCTGAAAGCTCTAGAAAAAAGATGCAAGCAAGCACACCAAAGAGGAGTAGAAGGCAGGAAATAATCAAAATCATGGCTGAAATCAATCAGTTAGAAGCAAAGAAATCAATGCAAAGAATCAATGAACCAAGAGCTAGTTCTTGGAGAAAATCAACAAGACAAACCCTTAGCCAAACTAACCAAGAGACAGACAGTATACAAATAAGCAGAATCAACAATAAAAAGGGAGACATAACAGCTGACATTGAGGAAATTCAAAGACTCATTAGGTCTTACTTCAAAAGCCTCTATTCCACAAAATTGAAAATTCTAAAGAAAATGGATGATTTTCTAGATAGATACAACTTACCAAAGTTAAATCAAGATCAGGTAAACTATTTTTAACAGCTCCATAACCCTTAAATAAATAGAAGCAGTCATTTAAAGTCTTCCAATCAAAAAAAGCTCAGGGCCAGATGGTTTTAGTGCAGAATTCTATCAGACTTTCACAGATCTAATGCCAATACTCCTCAAACTAATTCACAAAGAGAAACACCAAGAACACTGCCAAACTCGTTCTATGAGTCCCCAGTCATCCTGATACCTAGATCACACAAAGAATCAACAAAGAAAGAGAATTTCAGACCAATTTTTCTTATAAACATTGATGCAAAAATACTCATTAAAACTCTCTCACACCGAATCCAGAAATACTTATCAAAGACATCACCCAACAAAAGATCAAATAGGCTCCATCCTAGAGATGCAGGGATGGTTCAATATACAAAACTCTATCAACGTATCCACCATATAAACAAACCAAAAGAAAAAAAATCACATGGTTATCTCATTAGACTCAGAGAAAAGCCTTTGATAAAATCCAACACCCCTTTCCTGTTAGAGGTATTAGAAAAATCCAGAATATAGGAAGCTTTGAGTTAATTTTAAGCCCAGTACAAAATAAAAGTCCAGTTTCTTTTTTGTTTTTTGTTTTCTTTTATTTTTTATTCTTTTTATGTAGACAATGAGTTTTCCAGCCCCATTTATTGAAGAGACTTGTTTTCACTATTGTTTTCCTAGTACCCTTGCCAAAATTTTGTTGATTATATATGCCTGGATTGATTTATGAGCTGGCTGCTTACTAGGCTCTTTTCTCCTGGTTTATAGGTCTGTTCTATGATAGCACCATACTATTTTTATTACTACAAGCTTGTATGATATTCTTAAAACAAAAGATATGATGTCTCTTTTTCTTTCTAGAAATGCTATTTGTGTTCTCTCGTGAGTTTATACTAATTTTTAATATTTTTTCTGTAATGAATGCTATTGGTATTTTTATGAAGTTTATCTGACTACTGCTCTGGGAACTATGAAAATTTTAACAATATTAATTTGTACATCCATGAGTGTGAACTATTTTTCTATTACATGTGTCTTCTTCAATTTCTCCCACCATTGTAATGTAGCATTCCACGTACAGATCTTAGAAATAATTTAGAATTAGAAGCTTATTGTCCTAGATCTACTCAACAAAGAGTTATTGGGGCCCTACTATGGGTCAGACACAACAGTAATCAAGAGAAACACCTGTTTGAGAAAGCTGGATAATAAGTAAATAAATGGATTTTTAAAGTTGAGTATGGCTTGTAATTTTTGCTATAATGAAAAAATACGGTGACAAAAAAAATGGATCTGCAGCTACAAACCCTTCAATCTATGGTAGCCACCTGCCTGAAAAAATGACACAAAAGTTGTGGGAGTACCAACCACTATCTGGTTGGATTTAAAACCCACCCCATGAGATGAAGCTGATGCCTGACACCACTGTAGTACCGAAGATCCTGAGACTAGATAAGCCATGGACCTGGGAGAAAACCAAATACCACAGTTCTACTAAAGGAACATAGCAACAAAAATGACTGTTAGTGACTTTCTGCTACATTCAGTCATCAGTGTCTTACTCACTCAGCCGTCATCAGAGAAACTTCCTTCTTCAGTAGAAACAAGTACAGAGACCCACAACTGGACAGTGTGCACAGAGTAAGAGACCTTGGAATCCCCTAAATGGAATGGCTCCATCAAATCCCTTGTCTCGGGGCTCAGGTAACTCTGTGGAACAGGTGGTAGAGGAGATGGAGAGGATCTGGGAGAAGGTGGGGAAGGGAAAAACATAATAAGAATGAAAAAATGTGTACATATATGTGTATGAGTTTGTGTATGTGTGCCTGGCTGTCTGGCTGTCTGCATCTATATGGTATGTGATTCTTGTACTTTTTCTTTTGCTCTTTTCTGTCTTTGTTTTTTTTTCCCTGGGGAAATTGGGGATTTGTTTGTTTGTTTTGGGTTTTTTGTCCTATTAGTGTCTGTGTTTATTTTATCTTACTTTTATTTTTAAATGACTGTTTTCTAGAGAGAGAGAGAGAGAGAGAGAGAGAGAGAGAGAGAGAGAGAGAGAGAGAGAGAGAGAAGTGTGGATTTGGAGAGACTGAGAGGTGGAGAGCATCTAGGAGAAGTTGGGGAAGGGAAAACCACCACAATCGGAGTATATTACATGAAAAAAATCTATTTCCAATTACAAACATATTTACTGAAGGGAAAATGTTGTATTGAATGGGGTAAAGATAATATGATATGAGACTGTTTCAAAGGTGTAGACAACATCAAGGAAATCAAACAAGAGTGTGTGAGCCTAGAGGTAGCACACTGATGCTCCATTACTACCCCTAAAGATGAATGGAGAGAGTAGACCACAGTTCTCATAACCCAAAGAGAAAAAGTCATAGCTGAAGGAAAGACTCTCCTTTGAAGACTCATAGGAGGGAAACCAGGAGAAAATGGAGTCATGAAATTCACAGAGAATCTCAGAAAGTTCAAAACGAGAGGGAGGTTGGAGATCATTACACTTCATCATGACCATTTTAGCACTGTAGCCCCAACTGTTAACTGTTACATCAAATAGGATGTGTGGATTTCAGGAGCAAATAGCCCCAAATGACTTGCAGTCCAGGTGTGCAGACTAGTAATTGCATTGATCTCATGCTCTTCCTGTCTCCTAGTGTCCTGCCAAAGTCTCCAATTGATTAAATCCAAGCAACTGAAAGGCAGACAGAGAGCAACCGAACCTTCTGATTCAAAAGTCAGCTTCCTGGAACAGGTCATGGCTCTAGGGGAACCAATAGAGAACATCTTCATAGAGAGTCTTTCAGTCACCTGACAGTAGAAAAGGTAGCATTGGACTTACACTTAAAATGTGAAGGCCACAGCAAGGAGAGATGACGAAGCAGAAAAACCTCTGGTGTTGTACATCTAGCACTAACAAGACTTTTGATGTACAAGTCTCCTCATACTTTGGGCTATATAAGTGGAATGAGCAAATAGGACTGTGATGGTCTCTGAGCTCTTGAACCATCTGAGATTCTCTTTGAGTTTCATGATTCCACTTCTTATTGTCTCTCCCATGGTGTTTCAATAGCATGTGTGCACGCTGAGTGCCTATCAATCAGGGTCTGCCTGGTTTTTCTGGGAATTGACAGTCCCAGAAGTGAAGAAGAAAAGAAAGGGGTTTGGGGGAGGGAGCCGAGCAGCCAACATTGATCATACTCATGGAGTTCAGAGTAAGGTATCTGGCCTACCTACGGAAGTATACTAAGAGATCAGTTTCAATCTATAGCCAAAGCTGATGCCTCCTCCTAGTATTCAGTCTTAGTTTCATTTCGTGTTGCTATGATAAAGCAGCCTAACAAAAGCAACTTAAAGGAGAAAGAATTTGACTTACAATCTCATGTTGTAGCCCATCATTTTAAGGAAGTCAGGAGTGCAGGAACTTGAAGCTGCAAGTCACATCCCATCTATACTCAAAAGCAGAGAGCAATAAATGCATGCATGTTATAATTAACTCTCTTCACCCACTATCAGACAAATCAAAACTCCCTTCCTACCTAGAGAATGATACATCCACAATAGGTGAATCCCCCCCACACATTATCAAGATAATACCTGACAAACCTAATCTATACAATCCCCACCCACCATGACTCCCTTTCCTTGTGATTCTGGATTGTCTCAAACTGACGAAACTAACAATCACAGTCTCCGAGAATATTTCAATGGTGTGATATTTTTATTTCCAATCAAAACTCTCTACAAACCACATTTTAAAACTAAGAAAGGAAACGACACAGGTCATCTTGTTCTTGCAACTAAAACATCAGAGTTTGTTGTGACAGCCACCAGTGAAGTGAACAAAATTAAATCACAATTCCTGCCTCAACTGACTTGCTGAGTGGGAACGAGTTCAAATGCCAAGAGAAAGACTGAGCTACAGAATAGTCCACTGGAAAAAAAACTGTTTTATTTACGTACGGACTGAATGACAACTGGTAAACCGTTTTCTTTATTATCAAGAAAACTGTTCTACACTTAGGAAACTACACAATGGATCAGAAGGCAACGGCAAGAAGGGGTTGACATTTGCCAGTCTCAAATTTACTCATTTGTTCAATATCGACCCAATAAATGCTGGGCACCAGTATTTGTATATTGAATAGAGGAAATAAAAAAGACCAGTCCATATGGGGCTGGTCAGTGTCGTGGAAATTTTTACCATTGCCAGATGACATTCATTCCCCACTAATATTTTGGGGCTTCTTATTTTCTTTCCTATTATATTTATTCATTCATTCATTAAACAATTTTATACATATATTCAGTATATACGTCATTCTCATTTCCATCCTCTCCCATCTTCTTCCATCACTTTCCATGTCTTTGCTCCACAATAATCTCTTTCTTTCACTCACTTTTATTGATTTTTTATTTCATGAAGCACTGAGATCAGCCAGGGCCATATGTGTGACTGTAGGATTGGAGCCATCCTTCAGAGCTGGGTAGGTTCAGTAGAGGGCACACAACTAATGACAGCAGTTTTCTCTCTTATTGATAGCCAATCATCTGGAGGTATGATGTAGGACCTATGAGTCCCTCTTCCTTTCTTAGTAGGGTTGGTCTTACATGGACCCAGGTATTTTCAGTTGCCTAAGGAATGACATTTTGCCCTTTCCTCCATCTTTTGGCTCTGACACACTTCTCAGCCCCTCTTCCATAAACTTTAAAGGAGTTGGTGTGAGTGATTTGTTTAGGGGTGGGCCTACATCTGTCACTTGTTTTCTGTGTCTGAGTCTCTGTACTCACCTCTTGAGTGTGGTTTTCTTGTGGTTCCATACCTGCAGAGCACTGGGCTGGGGTAAGCATGTCTGGTTTTAGCCACTGTAGGCTTCAGCATAGCAACACCACACCCAAAGGATCTCAAAGGTTTCTGAGAGAACAGAAGTCTCCATGACAGGAAGTCTGCAATTCCATTTGCACATTGTCCATATGGAATGTGTGTCCCTAATGAATGCACTTCCTTCAAATATACATGGACTGTTATACAAAATATACATAAATTTGGTAAGAGTTAATTAATTCATAGTCACTTGTATTATAGGATACCTTGACATTTATGGATATAAAATAGCACCAAGTTTTGTATAAGAAACATTTTAAGGTTAAAAGGGTGTTTTAAGCTGAGTACACCTGTAATCCTAGCATTTGGGAGGTTGAAGCAGAAGGATCAGGAGTTCAAGTTTATCCTTGGTAATGTATCGAGTTCCAGGTCAGCCTTGACTACGTGAAACTCTGAAAGCCCAACCACCACAGTCATTAACTCACAGAGAGCAAAAGACAGCTGTGGTATGAATGTAGATCAGAGGAGTCAATATGCCAGACATACATATGTGAAATTATAAAAATAAAAAGCAAAAACAATAATTACTTTAAAAAACACACATTCAGGCATTGTTGAGTAGATAAACGCTACCTTCTAGTCCCCAAAATCTTCCAGAGATTTTATATGATGACATTTCTCACACGTTTTAGTTGTAGCTTCTTGGAACTCATACTGTGTTCTGCCTCAGACACAACTGCATGGGGGACAGAAGGAAGGCTGGACCTCAAGGGAACCCCACCATTCTACTACTTGAATATAGTCTTATTTTAAGTTCTCTCTTACTGAGTTTTTCCATGTTCCCAAACAGGCCTCTCATTAATATCACTCAGAGATCTCTGATAAGTGCACTCTATCAGTTCTAACCTAGTAGTATAATAGCTGTGCCCAGAACTTTCCAAATCCCAAAGAAAAAGAGTATAACCCACTTTTGAGCTATTATGCTATAGCAGACAGTGGGTACCAAACATCAACCAGACACATAACCAAGATACAGAGAGAAAGACAAGAAAGCAGGGCTAATTCTGAATGAGAAGTAACCAGAGAGTGGATCTGACATGGTCTGAAGAGTAAGTAGGCTGTTAACACTCAGTGGAGAGAGAACAGGGGTCATCCAGGCTAGAAGACAAATGAAGCTAGAGGGTTCTGGAAAATAGCAACGAGTCCAAGGGACGGGTTTTTCCATTAGGCAAAGCTGCTGTGTAGACTGAGAGGCATGCCAGTTGGAGAAAATAGCATCCCCACAGAGCAGATGGAGAAGGAACAGATATATGCACCAAATGAAGACGAAAGCCAGGCAGAAACCATTGTATACTCCTTCAACCCTGCCGCTCTTTTCATGTGGTCTCTAAAACTGCTAGCCTCTAGTCCCAGAGCTCTACAGAGTGAGACTTCTGGTGTTCTACTCTTCCTTAGTCTTCCGAGTCTCTGCCTTCTGACTCCAGCACAGCACTCCCATCTCATCATAGGTTGCTTTGTTAGCCTTTCTTTCATATCTTCTCCTTTAGTGGTTTGAGAGCTGATAGTTATTGTCAATTTGATTTACTTTTGAAACATCAAGGAGACATACATCTGAGTGTGTCTGTCAGGACATTTCCAGAGAACCTTAACTGAGGAAGTAAGACACACACACACACATACACACACACACACACACACACACACACACACACACACACACACACACTAAATGTATGTGTATCACCCTCCACAGCTGGAGTCCAGTCATGACTAAAAAGAAAGGAAAATGACATCAGAATTATCTCTGTTTCTTGGCTAAAGATATAATGTGACCTCACACTCCTGCCTTCCCCACTGTATAAGACTGTATCCTCTCAGACCTTAAACCAAAATAAGTCTTTCCTTCTTTAACTTGCTTCTCTCTGGCATTTCATCACAGAAGTGAGGAACGTAACTAAGAGAACTGGGTTGCAACCTCTCACACATGAAAAGCTGTGTGAAAGAGAAGATATGGGAAAGGACTCTGAGCACATGGTGATGTCCAAGGCCCACACTGAACACTCCCACCTAGGTCATGTCAGAAAACTCTCTTAACTTCTCCTAGTCTGTGCTCTTAAAATATTGATGAGAATATCTATCCGTGCAGTTATTTTAAAGATTAAATGAATTAAGTATAAAGTCTATGAAGTCAACATACTGTACACATATTTTTATAATGTATTTGTTTCCCAAACCCTTCCTGGTGGGTCTTTTATTTATTCATTCGTTTGTTTACTTATTTTTTTAACATCCCCACCTCAGTTTTCCCTTTCTCCTCTCCTCCCAGCCCCTCCTTCCCACCTTTTTTCCCCCTCCCCTCATCTATTCCTCTATTTGTCTTCGAAAGAGGAGTAGGCCTCTGATGAATATCAATCCACAATGGTATAGCAAGTTGCAGTGAGACTAGACACCTTCTCTCCTGCTAAGGCTAGACAAGGCAATCCAATAGGAAGAAAGGGTCTCAAAGGCAGACAACAAAGTCTGCCTCTGTTAGGAGTCCCACATAACATATAGGTCAATACCATATAGGCTTCCTGGTTGGCAGTTGAGTCTCTGTGAGCCACTATGGACCCAGGTTGGTTAATTCTGCCAGTTTTCCTGTGGTATCCTTGATCTCTATGGCTCCTACAATCCTTCCTTTCTCTTCCACAGGATTCCCCAAGCTCTGCCTAATGTTTGGATATGGGTCTCTGCATATGTTTCCATCAGTTGTTGGGTGAAGCCCCTCTGATAATAATAGAGCTAGAAACCAATCTACGAGTATAGCAGAATAACATTGGAATTCATTTCATTGATTTTTTTTCCCATTAGTATTTTTTTCTATCGTGGCTCTCTAGACTATCCAGCCTCTGGTTCCGGGACCTCCAGGCAGTGTCAAGGGTGGGCTTCTCTCATGGTTTGGGACTCAAGATGAACTATCCATTAGTTAGCCACTCCCACAATCTCTGCATCACATTTATCCCAGCACATCTTGCAGGAAGGATAAATTGTAGTCCAAAGGTTTTATGGCTAGGTTGGTGTCTCCATTCCTACTTTGGAAGTCTTGCCTGAATACAGGAGATAGCCAGTCCAGACTCCGTATACCCCATTGCTAGGAATCTTATCTAGGGTTACCTTCAAAGATTCCTGGGACCTTCCATTGCCCTGGGTTTCTAGATCATCCCAGAGATGCCCCTGAGCTCCAGTTGTATCTCCCAGAACTCTCTTCCTTTTGTCCTCTCCTGACACAATCCCTCCTGTTCCCATCCCCACCCCAGACCCTTATCCAATCACCTACCCCATTTAAGTACAATGTCTATTCTGTTTCCCCTTCTTTGTGAGATTCAAGTAGTCGCACCTTGAGCCCTCCCTGTTTCTTAGCTTCTTTGAACCTATGGATTGCAGTTCAGTTATCCTTTATGGCTAAAATACTGATG
The DNA here is from genome assembly GCF_011064425.1 of Rattus rattus. Lineage (NCBI taxonomy): Eukaryota > Metazoa > Chordata > Mammalia > Rodentia > Muridae > Rattus > Rattus rattus. Next base: position 17,744,993 of record NC_046156.1, read on the forward strand.
GGTCCTTAATGCTCTATGCCATGTCTTCTACACAGTTGATACTCATTGTAGACTGTGTGCCCAGAAATCACACTGCAGCCCTGAATTCCATACATTCTCAGACCACACTGCCTTAAGTGCTTTGGACAGGTTTGTAGTCTATATTAAAATTCACCCCCCAAATAATTTGTGCATCAACTTCAATGCTTGGCACTGCTAGCAGAAAGTGTGTTCACTATGGATCCTGCTCCAAGGAGTTCATGGCCCCTGCTGATTCATCTCTGTGGATGGACTTTTAAGGAAATTATCCCACATGATAGTGAGTGGGGCCATTAAATCTGAGTGATACAAGAATGTACTCTTAACAGCCAAGTTACCCCTTCATGAGAATGTTTTGTGATGCTATTAAGGCTTTGGATTTTAACCATAGTTAAAAACAAGACCCTTACCAGAAGACAGCATCTAGGGAGACAAGCTATTATTCTATACTCACAGAATTGTGTTTAATCTCAATGGACCGGTCCTTTAAATGTGGCATAGCTGAATAGATTTAAAACTGGATTGGAGTTCTGACAACACTTATGTTTGCATGCGGTTGTGTAACCTCAGCATTTAGGAAACAAAGCAACAGTCACTGTATGATCTGAGAGATTTTTTTTTAAGGTTTCAACTTGCAGACTAGAGGCTTAGAAGCAAGAGGCCCAGGACCAGATGCTCACTGAGGCCACAGTAATAGTCACCACACAAGGACAGAATGTTCTGAAACCACGGAAAGTGCAACACAACGTGAAGCAGTGACTATGAGCGAACACATTAATTAACCTGAGGGTGGAGAAGGCCAGCAGGAGATGAGAAGACTGGAGCTAGCATGCCTTAGATGATCAAGACAGTGACTGCCTCGTCAGACTGAATTGGAGTGGCTCAGAAGAGAGTCTGAGATTGGGAAGAAATGTTCACATAACTGTCACACATTACACCCCATTCTCTCTCTCTCTCTCTCCCTTACTCTCCATTCCTTTTGCTGTTGTTTTATTTGTTACTCAGACTTTTTGTTTTCGGAGGTACTGGGGATCAAAGCTAGGGACTCTCACAGGTTTTCCCTCTCTATTTCTATAAAGAGAAAGTAATTACCGACTGCTCACATGGCCTAGACCCTGTGACAATTAACCCTAAGAACTAATTGCTGTTAATGGCCTCATATTAAACATGAGAGGCTCACTCACATGTAAGTAGAGGATATAGATTCTGAACTCGGGGCTGTCTAAATGTGATGTTCTTATATGGTTTCAGTTTAATATACCATCCCTTTAACAGGTAAATAGCTTGTTACTGATTTATGTCCCCATTCGAGTTTAATTTTCTAAGTGTTGTTGAAAGTGAAAACGCCTTTTAGACTCAAGGAAACAAATTTCTCACTCTGAGATTTCAACTGAAGTTCAGTGACAGCCGGGGGTTATAGGAGGTACAATGAACAGCACACAGCTGTCCTAGGTGACCTTCAGTTAGACCCCATGTGTGCCTAATGTGTCCATGTCACGGGGCTAGGTGGAAGAAAAGGTTTAGAACTTGCAGCCAAGTCCCAAAAGCAGTATGGACAAAGGAAAATGATAAGGTCAGATAAAAACTGTCTCCAACCCAACCCCAGGAAATGGAAAAGGGACGGACTGTGCCTCAGAACAGGAATAAGAACTGGATATGCTGGAGCTGAGCTTCTTCCTTTCCAAACACAGTCTACGGCTTCACTATTCATGAGCATAAATGGTGTCTAGATTACTCCTCAGTTTAAGAAAAAAGGGATTCAATTGACCACGTCTTTCTCGGTGTTTTAATGCTACGCTATTATAATCTCACATTCCAGTGGCCTTCTAGCTGCATGGTTATGGTCTCCTCATACTTACCCTGAAATTGTTTTTCCATTGTTATCTTACATTATAGTCGCATCGTAATGTCATGTTTAAGGGTTCCCCATACACTTGTAATGAAATCGTTTTGCAGTTCAGAATGGCATCATATTGGCACTTTAAGCAGGGTATCCATCACCGTGTATTGATAGTTTTCACAACAAAACACCCTATTTTAGTGACTGTGAAAGTAAATAGCTGTTGCCGGTGATCTGTTCTTCCATTTCAAACTTAAATGGTCTCATCTGTTTTATTTTACCTTGCAATTTTCACACCCACTGTGGCATGGGCCAAGTTGATACCGGTTGCTTTCAAATGAGGACAGTTATTGCACTAGCTCATAAATGTTTATGTGACAGCCACTCATCTGTTCTGGGTTAGTCTTTGTGCGATAGATCACCAGGATGCTTTGGTCAGTCCATTTGTAAGACTAGTAGAGATAAGTCTCGTGCCAACTGAAATCTAGAGGGAAACTATTTGTAAACAGTTTCAAATCAAATCAAATCATATATATATAAGTGACACGGGCATCTGCAAAGTGTTTCATAATAAAATAGCTCAGAACTCCATCTCCAGACAGCCACACATAAAAAATCTGAATGATATTCTACAGACAAAAATTTTAAAAGGTGTTCTAAATGCAGGAAATCTGAGAATATGTACCATTACGATTGTCACGAACCAGACATTCTTAGCTAACGTTTAAAAAAAAAAAAAAAAGCTCACCACCACTGCTTTCTTTTTTTTCCTGGTTAAACTTCATAAGGTTAACAATTTGGTTCCCGTCTCCACTTTAGAGATTAAATGCTACTCAACCCAGCCCGAATCCAAACTCCCTCACTCCTGGAAGAGAGCCAGGGCAAAGCAAGTCTCCTGACAATAGGCTTCACTTTGAGATCTTTCTATTCTCTACTGCTAAAAGAGCTGTTGCTGCCTCCCAACTCCTCCACAGCCATTTTGACAGTTCCTCCCAGGTCAAGCTGGAAGGTGGGGGAGCCGACAGAGAAGCCAAGAGTTCCATTTGTACACTAAAAGATTTCTGCTAGGGTGTCGAGCCTGAACCCACTTGGCCTTCCACTGGAGCTGGAGGTGCCGAATCTGATAAGCTTTTATTTTCTGGAAAATGACCTCTCTCTCTTTGAAAGTTAACACAGACGCTGACCACATGACAGGCAGCACACCGGTTGATTCCGAGTGTGAGGTGCTACAAACTCACTCGCTTTGGATGTTTGTGCTTGGATGTATTTTCTGTCAGGAAACAAGTGTCACATCAGAGACTTTTGTCCTTGGGTGACCCAAAATATTCCAAAACCAAAAAATGAATCCCTTGAAATGGAATTTACTTTAGCTAAAAACAAAATATCCGTGCTTGGTAATAGACGATGGCATGAGCTGTAAAACCAAGCTAAGGATGAATTAGGGTTTAGAGTGACACTATGGTGTCCAAGGCCAGTGCCACCATCTTGTGTGGGACTTTCAGGAAGACTCTCCCCTCAAAGTTGCCTTTGGAAAGAGCTCGACAAAGAAAATGTGATGTGCACTCGTACATGAAACACTGAAGTGACTTAATTATAAGCAGCTGAGCATTGAAACAAAATTCATACACCCTACCCACTCCTCATTTCTCAGTGTCTCCTCTTTGTGGCTCCTCCGACAATGTATCTACTCTCAGTGGGCTTCCTCTCCTGCTGCTGGGATTACAGGCAGTGAACAACCTCTAGTATTCACAGAGGCTCAACCCTGCCTACCCTCCTCACAGAGGGTAAAAATGAACCAAACTGATCATTTTCTCTATCTTTCCACTCACTGTGCCCACCCCTGCCTGTAACTACCCCTGCCTGTACCTACCCCTACCTGTACCCAACCCTGCCTTACTCACCCCTGCCTGTACCCACCCCTGCCTTACTCACCCCTGCCTGTACCTGTCCCCTACCTACAAGGCTGTCCCAGGCCACACAGAATATATGGAGATTTTTCTGTTTTATTTAAGACTTGAATCCTTCTGGGACCTCGTTTAACTGTCAACTCCCATGCCCCTCCCTACTCCCTTTTTCATCTTACAGACATTCCCAGCAACTTACACCGCTTGATCAAAATCTTCTCTGGTCCTATATCTGACTCCCGTTATGACCCCAACTCCCCTCCAGACATTATGTCTCTAGCTAAATTTTCGTAAGAGTGGCATTCATTCATGTTCACCCATGTCAACTGAATGTCTTTGAAATCCTCCTTCCACTAAACTCTCCTTGTTTCCAAGGTCACCTGTCTGAAGGTCACTACCACAGTGAAGTCTGACAATAATTTTCCCAGCCGTTCCATGAGAGTCTTCTTTTGGCTTCAACTTCACCACAGTCTGAGTCTCTTCAGGCCACTCTGCTTCCCTCTTCTCTCTTTAGGATAAGTCTCTTCCTTTCTTTCCTCCTCCTTCTCCTTCTCCTCCTCCTCCTCTCCTCCTCCTCCTCCTCCTCCTCCTCCTCCTTCCTCCCTTCTACTCACTCCATTCATTCTCTGAAGCATCTTCACTTCAAAATGCTCTTCCTCTCATTTTCTTCTGACTCTTGCATAGAACAGTGAATGTATGCTTTACCTCCAGCATTGACTTTACTATTCACCTCAGCACCTTACAATAACTGTCTCCCCCAAATAACCAGATGAGGGCTAGAGAGAAAGCACAGTCTGTAAAGCGCTTGCCCTCCAAGCACAATGAGTTAAGTTCAACTCTTGAAATTCATGGTTTTAAAAAGTAATGTTATAGCAGCTTTATTTGCAATCGCAGCACTGGGGAGGTAGAGACCAGCAGATCCCTGAGTCTTACCTGGAGAGCCCACCTGGAGATTTCTAAGTCAATGAAAGACCCTCCACGTCAAAAGAATGGACAGTGTATGAAGATATCTATATCTAATCTATGAGGAAGATTCCCTGTATGCATCTGCATACATATACATGCATGCAAATTCACAAACACACACACACACATACACAAAAACACACACCAGAATACACTGTATCATAAGCTATATGACCAAAATTGCATCATCATCTTGTCCAAATCTGTGACTTCCTCCTATACTCTGACGGGGATCAATTGCCTAAGGTACCCAGATTAACATGGGGATTATCACCTCATCATCTGTCTCTCTATCCGCACCAACAGCATTCCCAACATAGACAAAATTTTGTTGACTATTCCACTGCACTCCAACCCTACTATGTCCCCCTTTTTGTGAGCTGTAGTCATCAGAAGCTAGCCTAAGGTCTCCAGTCTCTGAACCTATCACCTAGCTCTCTTAAACCACCAGGGTGATATGCCTGAGGGTCTGAACTTGCCAGTCTCCTTCATGGAAATCATCTCCTTGCTCCTCCAGCAGCTTGTCAACCTCCTTCCCATTTCAGGCTTTCTTTAAAGAGCTCTCTGTGCACAGCTTTACTTCTCGCACCTTCTGACTTGTATTTTGTGGTCCAAAACCATTTCTCACAAAGATCACAGAGCTATATGCAACCATGTTTCGGAGACCCAAGGGGCAAGGCTAGGACTGTTTTTCTAGGTGTCTTTGATCTACACCTCAAACACTGAGGATCTTTGCTTGACTTTTTCAGATTATGTACTCAAGTTACCTGTAAAATTAGGACTAGACCTCTAATGGTGAAGTAAGGGACAAGAAATCATGTAGATGCAATCAGAAGTCAAGTCTGGCAAGAAGATCAATATTAATATTAATATCAATATTAATATTTAGATCAATATTAATGCTAATGGTGGGTGGTAGAGGCAGATCCACAGCTGGTCACTGTTTCCCTTTTAGAAGTATCTATGGTTCAGGATCCACTGGTTCTGCCATCACTGTGGTCCAGCTGTTCACAGTTGTTCTGCCTCCTTTGATCAGTTGATTATTACGACATCATGGCCTCTCACTGGTCTTCCTTGTGGCTTATGAATGACATCTATCTTCTGCCTCTCTTGCTTGTCTCCCTCAGGTTCAGATTGGCCTGCCAACTGCCATCTGCATAGATCCACACATATCCCTGTGTATAGCTCTGCTCTTTACCACTTCTCAGGCCATTTGAATAATGTGTCTTTTTTCTTGAGTGTGACAGTCATACAGAGATATATAAAGTAGTTGTTACCAAGAGTATGTGCATATGTATAGATATTCTGGGTCTTCACAAATGGGGATAATGTAACCAGCAGAAACTTTCTGTTACTCATAAGTTTGTTTTTGAAATGCTTATGTATAAACTTTCAAGATAACAGCAACCTTTTTATTAAGCAACTACTAAGTGCCAAATACTCTTCATTCACATAAGAACATAGGGAGACAGTCACCATTCATACCTTACCAAGAATTGGCAAAGGCAGCCAATCAGTGTGCTCAAGGTTATACATATATCTGATGAATGAAAAAAAACAGCACTAACTCAAAACTGACTTCAGAATCTTAGCCTTAATACCTTGCGACAACTAGGCTACCCTTCTCCATCCTGGTGTCTCCAATTCTTTAGAATTACTCCCCAATAACTACTACCTTTTGGCTGTTCTTATTCTGTAGTCATATCTTTGTTCAGTACGAGAATCTAGTTGTAGCTTGACATAAGAGCCAGTCTTGCCATGAGTAAAATATGAGAACATCCTCTCTCAATCTCTGTCTATATCATGCCCAGCCAAAAGTTGATCAAGGTTTGGATCTGACAGGCTAGTCCAGTCACCTCTCACTAGTCCAGCTCACCTCTCCTCAAGAAGGTATCTCCAATATAGGAACAGCCCAGCAGCATCATTTTTTCTTTAGAATGTAGCTGTACATTAGACATACAAATATGCTGACATCCCAGTAATTTTAAAGCAAGAAGAATGAGTGTGGAGTTCTAACTTCTGTTGACTCAGAAAAGAGAATGAATGGTTTGTATTTTCACAAATGAATATAAAACAGAAATGCAAATTAGAATGGGGTAGCAAAAACTGTATTATAGGGGAACACAGACTGACCTTTCTTTTTTATGTGAAGCTCATAAAACCCAAGCAACTGAAGGCCATGAGTAACTCTACCCCCCAGATTAACCCAGTTCAATTAGCTCTAAAGGATGCCGAGCTAAAAGGAGTCCTTCCCAAGATCTGGACACTGTGCAATTAAGCACAGAATTCCGCCACCTTTAAGCTTCTTTTCAAATGGCAGACACATGTCCTCTTCTATTAAAGGGAAGGCCTATAATACTTCTTTGAAAATAGCAAGGGTGTGAGAGAAAGAGTCAAAATTGGCAAATTCCTTTTAGACTTCTCAATGGAAACCCATCTCTCTTTAACTCGGACCACCACCGCCCACCTCCAAACCACCACCTGGGAATAACTGCTTTGCACATGAAACAGTGCAAAGCATTAGATGTGACGTCAGGTACTATTATTCTGGCATACTCTGATTTGAAAAGGGTAAATCAATTTAAAGCATTTTTGTTTAAAATCAGTTCTTTAAGGCTGCGTGCACATAGTGGCTGCCAAGTTTCAACCCAAAGTGAATGTTAAGGTCTATGTTATTAACCCTTGAAAAATGAGCCACACCAGGGAAACAATGACCGGCCTGGCCACCACCAGGTGCAGCGGCCGAAGCTGACAGTCAGTCAAGTAAGAGTAATGCACGCTTCCTTCATATGCAAATCGCACAGTAAAGTGCATTCGCCTTTCAGGGCAATGTCAGATCATTGTAAAAGTACTTATAGATACAAACACCTATTTAAAAAAGAAACCAAATTCATTTATGCCGGACTCTCTGTGGCCGACAGGCCATGATAAATCACCTCATTATGCACAAAACCACAAATATGGACTTTGAGGTTGAGTGTGAAGATGTGAGAGATATGACTAGGATTCTGCTGTGTCTTGCCAGGACCCTCGATAAAAAATAAAATAAAATAACTATAGGTTAGAGTTTCCTCTGATATTAGGATGGTACACACGCAATTATCAGAACCCATTTAAAGGCATGTTCTGGTGCTCAGTTGGTGCTTTTTAAACTAAAACTGTTGCAGAAAACTTTTCACAGCGAATGTCTCTGTATTTAACTATATAAGCCTGCTTCTACACATGTTACAAGAGACGATAGCATATAAATCAGTGAACTTATATTTTAGAAATATCACAAAATAGCCTACAGAGTGGTGAAGGCATTCTAAATTAAATAAAATGTCCACTGTGTATATGTGTGTGTGCGTGCATGTATGCGTGTGTGTGTGTGTGTATGTGTGTGCGTGTGTGTGTGGTGTGTGTGTATGTAGTGTGTGTGTATGTAGTGTGTGTGTATGTAGTGTGTGTGTGTAGTGTGTGTGTGTGGTGTGTGTGGTGTGTGGTTTGTGTGTGTGTATATGTGTGTGTGTGTGTGTGTATGTGTGTGGTGTGTGTGTGTGTGTGTGTGTGTGTGTGTGTGTGTGTGTAGTGTGTGTGTGTAGTGTGTAGTGTGTGTATAGTGTGTGTAGTGTGTGTGTATAGTGTGTGTATGTAGTGTGTGTGTGTGTGTGTGTGTGTAGTGTGTGTGTAGTGTGTATGTGTGTGTGTGTGTATAATGTGTAGTGTGTGTGTGTGTGTGTGTGTAGTGTGTGTGTGTGTGTGTGTGTGTGTGTAGTGTGTGTGTAGTGTGTGTGTGTAGTGTAGTATGTGTTTGTGTATAGTGTGTATGCTTGTGTGTAGTGTGTGTGTTTGTATTTGTGTGTAGTGTGTGTAGTGTGTTTTGTGTGTAGTGTGTGTTTGTGTGTAGTGTGTGTATGTAGTGTGTGTGTGTGTAGCATGTGTGTGTGTCTGTCTGTCTGTGTGTAGAGTGTGTGTGCTTTCACGAATCCGTATCCATTTATGATTTGTTCACTTTTTCCTGTTTAAGTCATTTTGCAGTTCGGCAGAGTGTTACCAAGTGAAGCAAAACAAAAACTCTCTAAAACCCCAAGTCATTTTATAAATGGCAACTCGTGTCCTAGGCACGAGTCCAATACAAACTTTTAAGTACCGCTTCCCAGATTAGACACCCATGTCCTGTTCCCTAGCCCCTGCCCGTTGCGGTCACTATTCTTCATGTGCAAAAATGTCAAGGCAGAATTCTTTCTGGGTGTGAATTTACCATTTAAATCCGGAAACATTCAAGCTAAAATGAGACTTCCAAAAGAGATTGTAGTGTCTTTATAGAGGAGTAAGATGAGCTATCCAGACAGCTGGCAGGGGGAAAAAAAAGGACAGAAAGAAAAGGGGAAAAAAGTGAAATGTTCTGAAGTATATATGGAGTGGAAGATCAAAGAAGCCTGCTTTTTCTATCCTCAGAAGTCCCCAGAGCCTGCTTGATCCTCAGTCCTTCTCTCCGTTATTCAAACTCTTGTAACCTGTGTTCCTCAGAGCCAACTCACCCCAGCTCACCTGCTCAATCACCAGAATCGGGTCAAAGGAGACTAAGGAAGCCCAGCTGTGCTGTCTACCACAGACAATGGTGAGGCATTTCAGAATCAAATTGTCCGTTTGATTTTCAATTTATTTTCAAGTTAGAAACTTTTCTGACTCTGGGTGAAGAAAACCGGAAGCAGATTCGATCTGTGTGTTTATGCGCGGCGCGCAGACGCCTGAGAAAATGGCAAATGTGGTTTCTGGAACGCAAGTCGTTTCTTATTTACTTCATGCAGCCTGACGGAGTTGGTGGAGATGGATGTAACTAGCAATATTTCATCCCCGTCCGTTGGCACTTCTCATGATGGACATTAAAACGATGTAATATGTATTATGAATGTGAGGGTGGGTGGATACACAGACAAGCATTTCACTCCAAGGGACATTAGCAGAGTGATAAATTTCATGTACTAAATCTCAAAGAACCACAAGTTACCCCGAGTTAAGACATCTGTACAGAATTAGGTGCCAAATGAAACATCAAAATCAAATAAAGCATCCTTTTATGAGAGTCATAGGATTATGTTTTAGGACTGGGAAAAAAACTGGCAAATTATCCAGAAATTTCACTGACAGACATGCAACCTGGGTTTTCAAAAGATGAGATGACTATTGGGTCACTCAGGTACTTAGAAACAAAACCAGGACTAACCTTCCTTCTTCAGCTAGAACATTCTCTCTGCCACATCATGAGCAGAAATTGCCCTGAAGCCAGAGTGCACAAAGCCTTATGGTAGCACCCACAGGTGCTCGTTTCAGTATGTTTACCCATCATTGTCCTTGGTGATACACGCTCTTTCTTTTTTCATCTTTCTTCATGCTTGTTCAATCTCTCACCTTCTTGAAGATCAGGGTTAAGACTGTTCTTGTCGTGTGTCCCATGGGCCTCATGGGAACAAGAATAGCTATGAATATGCCCAAACCTAAATTGTAGACCTAAAATATTATGAGCCTTGAGTGTAACCTGATTGGGTACACTGACTCCACAAAGAGAGACAGAGACAGAGAGTCAGAACGAGACAGAGAAAGAGATGGAGACAAAACTGAAGAGAGACACATAGGAAGAGATAAAGGAAGTATGAGAGAGAGAAAATAAAAGATAAAGGCTCAGAACAAAATCGCAAGTTTAAAAAACCTTTAACTGAGCCTCAGAGAGGAGAAAACGGATAATAGGCTTGAACTCGTTGACGCCAGAAAAGACTTTCTGAACAGAACATTGCTTACACGGGCACTAAGATCAACAATTAATAAATGGGACCTCATGAAACTGAAAAGCTTCTGCACACAAGGGATGCCATCATTCAGACAAAGTGACAGCAGCCTACAGAATAAAAAAAGATTTTCTTACCAAATACCCATCTGATAAAGGGCTCATATCCAAAACATATAAAGAACTCAAAATATTAGATATCGAAAACCCAAATAATCCAATTTGAAAATGGAATACAGATCTAAGCAGAATTGTCAAAAGAGGAAATTAGAATGGCTGCCAAGCACTTGGAGTCAACATCCTTAGTCATCGGAGGAGAAACGCAAATCAAATCCACTTCGAGACTCCACCCTACACCATCACTCTGGAGTAAAATATGTGACAGCTCATGCTGACAAGGATGGGGAACACTCCTCCATTGCAGGTGAGAGTGAACACAGGCACCAACACTGTGGAAACCAGTGTAGCAGGTCCACGGGAAGATGGGAAGTAATGTCTCAAATCTAGCTATCCCACTCTTGGACATACACCCACGGTAACTTCATTCTGCAACAGAGACACTTGCTCAACCATGTTCATCGCTGTGCTAGTCACAGTAGCCTGAAATCAGTAGCAGCCGAGATCTCCTTCCACAGGTGGAAATGTGCTGCATTGTTTTACAGAGTGGAGCATTCCTCAGCCACTAAAAAATAAAATCATGAAATTCATAGGTAAACAAATGGAACTAGAAAAAAGAATCATCATGAAGGAGGTAACCCAGACCCAGAAAGAGAAATATAGTATGTATTCCCTTATATGTGGATGCTAGCTGTTAAGTCAATGATAGCCAAGCTATAGTCCACAGAACTGCAAAGGTGAGGGGCAGAGGAAGGATGTGGTTGAGTAGGGAGAACTAGATCTCCCTAGGAAAGGGAAATAGAACAGATAATGATGGACAGATGGGGTAGGCTGGAACCGAAGACCAAGTCGAAAGCGTGATTGAGAAGGGAAGAAATATGGGGAGAGATAGCTAAAATTAAGAGCCATTTGAAGGGTAGTACAGTAGAAGCCTTCCTAAAATACATATATCATATACATATGCATATACATTTATGATATATGAACGTGATCTAAATGAAATTGTCAAAGGATGTGGGAGACAGACCCCCCCAACTAGAGATCTCTTGTCACCAAATGAAGCTTCCAGTACTGAAATTGGGTTATATCTCATTGAGTCGTTGGTCAAAGAGGACCCACAGGAATCCCCAAACAACTGAAACTGCTACAACCATAGGTTGCTCTCCGCACACTGGCAGCAAGGCCTCATTGCTAAAGACCACCCCCTACAAAACTCACTGAATATGGAGAAATTAAGCTACTGCCTACACAGAGCCTTCTCTGGAATAGAAAGTACTGGCCTGATACAAACACAACCCAGACACAAAGCCTTTGACCTACAATGGAGTCTCACCAGCGAGGTATGCTAGTGCAAAGGCTTTACTAGAGTAACCAACCAATGTCTGATTTAAGTCCCACTCCACGAGTTGCATACAGCTGACAGTGTTGGGGTGACCAAAAACTCGAGACTAGACAGCCCAAAGGCTTAGGGGAAAATCAACTACAACTGTTTTCAGAGGAAGAAAAGGTAGCAATAAATGATTCTCAATAACATTCTATTATAGCTTGCTCAGTCATGATCAGAAATGATTCCTCCTGCTGGGGATGAGGAAACATGAAAATACAGAGACCTACAGTCAAACGTTATACCGAGAGTAAGAGACCTTGGAACTTACCCCTAAATGGGGCGTTTCCATCAAATCCCTCCCCTTGGGGTTCAGGGAACCCTACAGAAGAAAACCCAGAAAGAGTCTAAGAACGGGAGGTGATAGAGGACACTAAGGAAACGAGGCTCTCTGAATAAATGGGGTCAGCGCACGTATGAACCTAGAGACCTTGTAGCAGCATACGCAGGGACTGCACAGGTCTGCACTAGTTGGGGTGCTAGAGCTAGAGGGAGAAGTGGGCGCAAGCCTCCATCCCTGACCCAGGAACCACCTCTAATTGATAACCACTTGCAAATGAAAATTCAGTTTCCTCCACAAACATATAAATATTTCAGCTATGGTGCTCCACCACCTAGACGACATAAAGTTACCAGAAACCCAAGGGAGAGGGCAGAGAAAACATTAAACACCCATTCAGCCTCCCATTGTTTCAGCCCAAGTTGCCAGGGAGAATGGAATGTGAGGCACAGGACTCTGGCTGAGCCCTCTCTGCACAGCAGCGTGGATGTTGGAAGCCGTGCTGGAGTCTCAGCTGAAATTCTACTCAAAGCCAAAAAGCCCATAGCTTCCAACTTAGACGACGTTGAAGGCTTAGAACAGCCTTTACCCCAGGGCCAGTGAAATGCTGCAACCCTTTTGTGGGGCACTAATATAACCTGGGTGGGGGGCGGTGGTCAGTGTTTAAATTCAGAAAATTATCAAGGGGGAGGAAAAGCAAGGCAAACACAGACAGACTGCCTTTCATTCTTTGATAGATATGTGTACTTGAAAACCATTAATGGCAGTGTGTTGGACACCGGCACAGTTCCTATATGCTGTTTTATAACGGTAATGAACTCGTATGAGCCTCAGTGAACAGGCCTGCCATTAAATCTTCTCTGAGAAACAGGCCGTAGATGCGTGGGTGTTTTGTGAGCTTTGCCCATACATCAGTGGAAATTTTAGTCACGGAATCCCAAAATTATTATTTTTGTGAAGTAAAATAAAATAGAAGCCCACGTCGTCTACATCCACACGTCAATTTTTAACCGGAGTTATTCTTAAAATCGTCCTTGCTGTGGGTAGATTTGGAGAAAAGGAACAAAGAAGAAATGTCAGATGACAAATGTCCAGTGTTAACGACCCAATCACAAACAAATTAAATGTCCATCTCTGTCACAGTTGGAATCTCAGCCTGGCCAGGGGGAGAAATCCTCCGTGCTGCTCAGAGCAAATGTATTGGAGGCTAATCAAAATCTAATGAATCTCTCAGGAGAGCTCTTCCTTGGCCACATCTTAAAGGCCTGTACTCCGTCTAAAGGGCCTGTACCTACCAGTTATTTTCTGGGCTAGCAATTGTTTGGTTAATAACAGACACCCGCAGGAAGACATTCCGGTTAAGTCTATTACCCGAATCTAAGTCTTTGCTCACCGAGGTGTCAAGGTGAAACATCCGGTAATCTGTCTCACCATACGTTTTATTACCAATAGGAGCGAGTGTACCGGCCAGAAGGAAGAAAGGCAGAGCAGGGGCAAAAAGAAAGGCAACCGTGACTTCCAGACAAAGCCTGGAACTATTTTGTCTGATCAACTCCAGCAGCTTCGTTTGAATTTATCAAAAGGATGAAAAGAAATGGGGGCGTGGGGGGGCTGATAAGTGTGAGTTTGAAACATTAATTTAACCAGAAGTAAACAGAGGACGCTAGAAGGACAAGGCAGTAAGAAAAATGCATAGAGAGGCTATCAGCAGCTCGAATCGCACGAGGCCTGCTTTCAATTCTCCACAGGGTGGCTTCCGGTGCTTTTCATTTTTCAGTAAAATAAAAATCATAGCCATCTCTGACGTTCCTCAGGGACTTCCTAGATGCTAGCTGGCACTTTACACACATCCACCCCAAATCTCAGAGCTGTTCATCAACCCCATTTACAGCTACGAAACTAAGCTTTCAAGAGGTTCAAGCCAACTATGAGCTTACCAGTAACACAGTAAAGTTCTGATCCAGGGCACAGGCTGTTTTCTCCATTTGTATCTCGGAACCTTCTTCCCCCTCACTCTCTCTGATTGTCTCAACGGTTGCTTCTCCTGTAGTTTATAGCTCCATGTTGAAGGAGAATTAAAAACTGCCTACCACGAAAGGCAGCCCCACTGCAAACCACGCAATCAGGCGAGACAGGTGAAATCATTTGGCTGTCTTAACTTTGCAGATTACGTAACCAGTATAACAAAAAGGGGCTGAGGCACGGAGTGTGAACTGGGGTGTGAACTGGGGTGAAGGGCTCAGCTTCCCTGTGTGCATTCAGCATCTGCACAAACACCAGTTGTTCTCACAACTTGCTTGGCAAGTTGACAAATGCCAGGTTCTAGCCTCAGTTGAAAGTTTACGGTCCCTGGAAGGGCTTAGACTAAATAAGGCAGCGTATGTAAGTTTCAACCTCTCCCTGCCCAACACATGCACAGAAGCACGAGTGCACACAGGAGCGCACGCACACATGCGTGCACACACACACACACACATGCACACACATGCACACACATGTACACACACACATACACACACACATACACATTCACATTCACACACTCACACACATACTCACACAACACACACAGTAGTCACACAAACACACTCACACATATATATACACACACTCACCCTCCCATACACACTTGCCAAGCACCTCTAACTGAAGCATACAGCAGTCCCAGACATGACAGTGAAAGGGTTTGTATACAGCTAGGATTTCCTGGCAACACGTTCATTCACGTTACTATCAAAAGTTTGTTTTGTTCCCATGGGGATTTACAGCTTTGCAAACGTACAAAGCCATTTTCAAATGCAGGGCTATTCCAATGACATCACCTGAAGAGATACAAAAAATCTCTCAAAACAAGCAAAAAGAAACCCCAGAAACTGACTTCGGGTTAAAACCATTCCTATCTCCTTTCACTTTTGATAGTCTCCCTGAGAACTCTATTATTAATGTTTAGAGACCATTTTTGGCAGGCTTAATGGCATAAGACTATAATACCAGCTATTTAAAAATAGTTCAAGGCCTGCCTGGGAAACCTTATTAGACATACCCTCTCTCGAAGGAAAAGGAGGCACAAAAAGGGGAGCTGGGGCTGTAACTCAGAGGTACTTGCCTCACAAGAACAAGGCACTGGGTTCAATCCTCAGTACGAGTTTGTTCGTGTACTAGTCCCTCAGGGATGGGAATTGGGGTCAGCCACGTGGGTGGCTTTCTTTCTAGGGTGTGCTTTGAAATTCCCTGGTTCTCTTTTCTTCACAGGTGAAGCCAAACAAGCACTTGTTCCATAGCCAGTTCGTGGCAGGGGTTGAATCAGCTGTGGGGCATAGAGCACCATGGAATGTATGATACACAGCTAGGTCACCAGTTTCCCTACAAGCTTCCGTCTGTGTTGTAGCAATAGATTCACAGAGTCAGGATTGCAACAGATGCTTTTTTGTGCTTCTCCAAAAACAGCAAAACAAAAACAAAAACAAAAAACAAAAAAATACAAAAAACCAAAAAAAAAATTTTTTCTTACTTTCTTTTCTTAAAGAGCTTATAAGTTGAGGCTGCAATAACTCTGGATGAAAGTGCTTGTCACACAAGCCTAGTGACCTAAGTTCAGATCCCCAGAGTCCACATCAAAATGCTGACGGCAGCTGTGTGCATCTGTAATCCCAGCATTCCTGCAGTCAGATGGGCAGCACAGAGGGATAACCTCCCAGAAGCTCATCAGCTACCTAGTAAATGGAAATAGCACAGGGGCCGAAATGAGACCCCACCTCCATCCAAGTGGGAAGTGTGAATAGACTACCCAGCCTTGTGCTCTGACCTCCATAAGCAAACAGTGCTACGTGTGTGTCTGTATTCACGTGTGCATATCACACGCACATGCACACACGCACCAAGTTATAAATCAGTCTCTGCTCTCCCTGCCAGTGAGTTCAGCAAGCACGGATCTTTCTGGGAAGAGAAATGAAAAGACTGAGCATGCACTTGTGGCTGTCGCTGTCCTCCAGAAAGTTCAGACACCTGACAGCCTGGACTTCAGAGTCAAAGGAGCATCTTGTATAAAACCCAATGAGCTAAGAAAAAGTTGCTTAATAGGATTTAGGGACCAGAGAGCAAACATTAGCTTCTCCACGGGGAAACTCATTCTGAAATCCTCAGATCTCTGGAATGCTTCTCACAATGCATCTCAGCATCTGAGTACAGTGTCCGTCACTGTGAGGCGTCATCTCCTGATGGAGATTAAATCATTTCTTTGGTCCATTTTTGCACTGGGTGAAAGGGTAATAGGTATTGTTTGTGGGTCCAGCATTCCGCACTGTCTCAAGAAAAGGATGTTTATTCTCCTGTTTGTCTCCCCACTCCTTACACAGGATGTGAGACATAGGCCACCACACGGAAGCCAATCTGGATTTAACTGTTTAATCAAGACCAAGGACGACAAAATGCTCACCCAGCTCCAGTTATATGAATCAGTATGAAAGGCCATTTTCTTTAAGAGTGCAAGGGAAAAAAAATAAAACAAAACAGGGGCGAATTTGCGGGCAGTCCTTGCATATCCAAAGTCAGGCTTTGCAGGGAAGGCCGGCCTGCCTTCTCCAGCCGTATCAGCAGGAAACGAAGCAGAATTGCAGTTCCGACATGAAGATCCACTCCACCTCAGATCATGTTCTCTGCTTGGGTTACTGCTATTTGTATGAGTAGGTTTCCAAAGGGATATAAACACCTGATACAGGACAATAGTCTCATTTTTCTATCTTATTAACATAGGTCTGCTTACACGGATGTTATAAAACTCTTTCTCTTTGAGGATCCTGTCAACCTAAAACCGAGACCACCCCATCTGGTCGTTCTTTGTCTCTCCATTATCCATGTCCACTCTGCACAGTATCCTAGCCATATTGTGTTTATTGAGCCCTAAGTTTTCAGTCTAATGACTCCGCCCACGTTTCTCTCTGATGAGGTTGGGGATAGGCGATTCCTGAAGTTTTGGGGCTCTGAGATGACACGGGAGTTATCATCCCTGAGCAAACTCAGACTGAAATGTGTGAAAGACAAATGTCTTTATTTGATTGTATTCTGGAGCGGACTTCTGCTGTTAGACCTGACAAAGGGGGGCGGGGGTGTTCTGATTCCTTTCTTTTTCCAGAGAATGCCTTCTGCTCTTTGTTAGCTCTGACCCAGTGTTAGAGCCTTGACCCCAGAAAGAGACAGAAGAAAAGGACCTGGCTGAACACAGTGCTATAAAAACACAAAGCAGCAAAAATAAACCTATTCTCACATTGTTAGCATTTATATTTAAAAATGACACGTCTATGCTCAGTGGCTTCACGTTGAGGCTAATTCCAGCCAGCTGGGACATAGAATAGACAGCAGTGACACGCAGCCACAGAAAACATGGGTTTTACTGCCACCTTAATGACCACAAAAGGACACTCCATTCTGAATGTAATTTGGGAACAAACAGTCAGCGCACAGAGAATCTGGGATAAATTATGCTCCATGAAAGTCAGCATTACTTTGCATGTACACATATATGTACATGTGTATACCCATCCACATTTTGCATGTATGTGAAGGCCAGAGAACAATAATGGGTATCCTTCCACCTTCATTGTTTGAGACAGGGTCTGTCATTCTCATAAACGTTTGCTGATTAGACACAGGGAGCCCTGGAAATCACCTGGTTCCCCTGCCCATTTTCCAGTCATGGGATTTCAAACATGTGCCACCATGCTCAGTGGGTTACATGGTTTCTGGGCATCAAACTCAGATTCTCATGTTTATGACATGGAAAACATACTGAGCTATCTCTCCTGTCTGCTTTTTTTTTAACGTGTGTGTGTGTGTGTGTGTGTGTGTGTGTGTGTATGTGTGTGTGTATATGTGTGTGTGTGTATGTGTATGTGTGTGTACATGGGACAAGTATGTAGAAGTCAAAGGACAACTTGGAAGTTAGTTCTCTCCTCCGACCACATGGGTCCCAAGGATTGAACTTACCTTGTCCTGCTGAGCCATCTCACTGCCCTCTTACCCTGTATTAATGTTTCACTTACCAGGTACTTAGTAGAAAGAAAAAAATGGTTCTTTTAACAAAATATACTTACTAAATAATTCCCAGTTTCTTTTGAGACTTATTTTATGTGTATGAGGGTTTTGCATCTATGTGTGTAAGTGCACTGTTTGTGTTCCGGTGCCCGGTGCAATCACAAGAGGGCATTGGATGTCCCAGAACTGAGTTACAGATGGCTGTGTGTTGTCGTGTGGGTGCTAGGAACAGACCCATGGGAGAGCAAGGGCTCTGATACAAAGCATCTGCATTTTTTTAAAAGAACCAAATCAGAGAAGGGGAAGTTAAATTTCAACTGATGAGATCTGAATCAAGCATGAAGCAGAACTTCATAACCGAATTTGTGGGGCCTTTAAGAAGAAGAGAAACACTGATCGATCACCACAATCTGGGAGCCCAGAGGGTTAGGTGGGCAGCTGAGGGACACCTGGAGTCCCTCACTATAAAAGAGTTAACCAGCAGGGGTTCATCAGAGCTCTGGCAGCCTTCCTCAAAAAGCCAGGGAAGCTGAGAGTCTCCAAATGGGTGGACACAGTCAAGCTGGCCATACATAAAGAGCTTGCCCCATATGAGGAGAACTGGTAAACACACGAGCGGCTTCCACAGCACGGCACCTGTACCTCTGTGGTGGTGCCAGGGTTGATTCTATGACCAAGATCTATGGAGGACTGCAGAGAAACCGTGTCAGGTCCAGCTACTTCAGCAGAGCCCATCGGGTCCTCCAAACCCTGGAGGGACTGAAAATGGTGGAAAATGACCAAGATGGGGGCTGCAAGCTAACACCTCAGGAACAGAGATCACCGGAAAGGTGGCAGCTGCCAACAAGAAGCATTAGAACAAAGGATGCTGGGTTAATAAATTGCCTCATTCAGGAGAGAGAGAGAGAGAGAGAGAGAGAGAGAGAGAGAGAGAGAGAGAGAGAGAGGCACTAATCACCAAGAGACAGGACTTACAAATACTTCAAGCTCTGATGCATGACAGAAGCTGCCACCGCTCATGAGAAACACCAGAAGGAAAACCGTTCCTTGAACATCTCCTCAGCCTTAGCACAGTTTGTTCCCACTGCCTACAACGTCTTTCCCCTCCAACAAACAAAGCTCCTTCCAACGTCACCTCCCTGGAAGCCTTTCCTTGCCTAAGTCTAGCTGAGGTTACCCCTGCCCTCTTCTCTCTTGCTCTGTACTGTGTACACACATAGCTCTGTTCTTTTGCTTCTGATATAAAATCGTGCCCATTTGTTCATTTCCGAGTTGGCCTTCCCACAGGAAATACAACTTCTTGCATTCACACGGGCCAGTATGTGTTACTGATATTGGGGGAGTAAAAGTGTCTGAAGCACAGTGGGCACATTCCTCACCGTGGAGCTGAGGACGTGGGGACTGACTGTGCAGACTTGCTAGGCAGATCTTGGAACATGTTTCTCAGAGCCTGAGAAATCACACGAAGGTCATTCTTAGACACCCTTGCCCTTCTGCTGCAATTTTTCTACTCCTTTGATTTCTGCTGCTTTCCTAAAGATTACTAAGTCTCCTTCCTCAGTGCTGAAGTACTCTGCTGCCTGCTGAACACGTGTGTAAAAGCAGTCCGCCCATACGTAGAACTTTCAGCAGATTCATCCTACCTATAAGTTCCATTGTTACTGACCCTGGATAGGAAGTTAAGCCCTGAGCACCTTGGCTCCCCCAGTCAGCACCACCTCACTGTTGACAAGAAGGCCGGTCCTTTCAGTTGGCCAGTCATCCACCATGGCCTTCATTCTCCTCTCTTTTTAGCTTCTGCTCATGCTGTACACATTTTCAATATACTTCTCCTGACCAAGGCAAGAGACACTGCTAAGAGGCTTCCTTCTTCCAGCCTTTTAATCCAGCTTCCGGTTATACTGCAAATAATGCTCCTAAAAAAGGGATATATTTATTTGTTCAAACAAACAGTGGCAACCCCCCACCATGCAATTTCTCCTTCTACCACATCGCGCCTGTAACCCTCCCATCTTTTCCTGTCTGTCCATCGTTTTCTCCTCCCACCCCAGACACCACATCCCATCGACTCTTCCTGTACCGCTCTGTCCTCTGGGGTGTAGACTCAGGTTATTTTGCCCAAATATTTCTCCCCTCTATCACTTCTCTGTCTTTTCTCCACCTATCAGTGGCTTATTCTGGCTTGTAGGTCAACGGGGTTTTGTTTTTTCCTTTTTAGAATTTCATGATATATTTTAATGTTTTCCTCTCCCAACATTCCCAGGCCCTCCCCCTGAACCCACCCAACTTCATATTCTTTATCTTTAAAAAAAATTACATACACACACCAAAAAAAAAAAAAAAGTCAAGCTGGGTACAATTTGTGCTGGCCAACACTCCCAAGTACAAGGCCTGCCCTTGAGTATAGCTGAGATACCCAGTGTCATTCCACTGAACAAAAGACTGATTATTCGGCTCCTAGAAGCTACCAATTGCAAATATGCTACTCGAATGGGTGTAGAACTTTGTGGCCACTTCCCGTTTTTGTGGTAGGATTTTTGTCTGGCTTGAGCAGGTCTTGGGCGTGACGGTCTCTGTGAGTTCATGTATACATCAGCCCTGCTGTGTCTGCCAATGCTGTTTCCTTGGTGTCATCCACCATCTGTGGCTCTTACAATTTTCCCACACCCTCTTTTGCATGGATCCCTGAGCTTCTGGGGTGAGGGGGAGTTGATGAAGGTTCTTGATGAGGGTTGAGGAAGGCAGTGACCTATGCCATACCTGTATGACATTAGGAGTCATTCTATTACTGTATTTCTTTAGCAGAATAGTGGTTCCCAAACTCCAATTCATAGATCACCCAAAGAACTCAGACATAAAAGGAAGGAAGCCTTGGGAACTTAGGTGAGGAAAAAAAATGTACATCTTGATTTTCACTAACTTCTAACAAAAATGTATTATTTCCTTCTGTTATAAATGTCAGTAACAAACTACAAAGATATTAGATATGTGTCTGGCTTTGTTATGACTGGAAACCACAGACACATCCATTCTGCATTACAGAGCCTGCAGCCTTGTAGAATCATTTATACCCACTACTTCAAAATTATAATTTCTATTAGAATGGAGTTTATATAAAATCATAACGCAGAAGCCTGCCTATTACCATATAATAATTTTCATATTGTAACAACTGCTTTAATATAATAAGCTCCCATTCATTAAATTCTTTTGTTTTTCATTTTATTCACTTAAAATAAGACTCTAAGAAGAGGCCAATAGACAATAGAGTTTAAGGTGCCTGCCTAACTATATTTCTTACCTCAAGGTTTCTAGATTACCTTACAGTCCAAACACACAGAATGAACACACCCTTCTGCCCTGAACCATGGAAGAGTTGAAATCTCTCCTGAGGCCCTCAGCACACTGCCTTCCTCTCTATGCATGCTTTAGTCCTTTGTGAGGCTGTATGTCCTGATCATAGGACACTTGTTTCCCATCTTTAGTCTCCTATGGTACCACGTACCATGGTAGGTGACAGACCCGAGTTGTTCTGAGCACAACCCTTTTCCATGGCACATTTGACATTCCTGGCATTCAGACTGAGAAAACAGACATATTGCTGGTACGTTTTGGTCCCTGAAGTAGGCTTGTGAACTTGTACAAATGGAACTGTTATGTTTTCTGTTATCTGATTCTGTCTCAAACCAACAAAACATGGAGAAGGACCGAAAACGAGACCCCAGAGCTCTCTGTCTGGTGATCCAGACACACAGCAATGAATCATATATTTGTATGTGTGTGTTTACAAATATATGGGGGTTTTTTATAGTCCCATCACACAAATAGCTGTTTAAATGATCTGGATTTGAACACTCACAAGATAAGAAAACATTTGGAATATTGACCATTCAGCGACCATCTATGCTTCAGGGTCAAAAAATATTTTTGGGACAATGATTTTTACTGTTGTTTGCTGTTGCACAGCATAAGGCCTTTATGTGGGAATATAAACTAGTTCTTCTCAGTGAAAGCATTTGATGTTCACCAAGTCTATCACCTTAATGGCGTAGTTTAAAGAAATAATGAACTATAATGCGGACATGGGACACTCATCTCTGAGTAATTAACTGAGATTGATAGAAATAAATACTGGGTAAACACCCTTTTGACAGGGAGCCTCAGGAGAAACAGAAGTTGTGAATGATCATTTTTTTAAAGGTATAAAAAATTACTATAGGAGCTGGAGAGACTGCTCAGTGGTTAAGAGCACAGGCTGCTCTTCCAGAGGTCCTGAGTTCAATTCCCAGCCACCAAATAGTGGCTCACCACCATACTCTGTAATGGAATCTGATGCCTTCTTCTGGTGTGCATGAAAGCAGAACATGTGTATACATAAAAAAATAAAAAAATTCCTTTTAAAAATACTGCAAAATATCTCATCTTGATGAAATATAGATATAAAAATATATATAAATGTGAGCAATTGAGAATATGAAGTTTTTTCCTAACAGACTAAGACACAATAAATGTCCCCAGAACATCTGCTAGGACTGTCCCTTGGCATGCTGTTTTATAACTTATAGCTTCCAGCAATCTATGCAAGCTCCCTTCTCTCTCTCTTCTTGTAGCAATTCTGGTGTCGCTGCACTGCAGTTCACTGTTCTAATGACAGGTAAGAGTGCTACTGTAATGATGATGATGGTGGTGGTGGTGGTGGTGGTGGTGGTGATGATGGTGATAATAATAATAATAATAATAATAATAATAATAATGATGATGATGATGATAATAATAACAATAATATCCATATGTGTGTATATTGTAAGTTTCAATATTTACACTGTTAATGTTTTCAGTTAATTCCTCTAAGAACACTGAGGAGGACACGACAGCTTTAGTACCAAATATGCAGGCAAAGGGCGCAGGTTCTCATGGATGTAAAGACATTGCCTCAGGTTTCCATAGCCAGTGTATAACACAAGCAAAGCACAGAGGCAGGTCAGCCATGGGTGAATTCAGTTCTACGTTGTTCCTATTTCACCCAGAGCAGCACCAGAGACTAATCGTTCCATGTCGATGACTTTTGGACGTGATTTCAGCTTTTATCAATTACCACAGCTAAGGTGACTTAACACAGAGGTGCAAGAGACACTTGATCATTTGGTCATTAATTTACAGCATCTTACATTTGCCAAAATGGAAGTCAGGTGTCTGGGCCTCTAGGTTCTAGAGAAAACAAATTCCCCATTTAGAGATAATTGCTCTGACTTGTATTCCAACAAGTGTGCAAGCTACAGCCCAGCTCATGATGTCATCAGTCTTGCTACTTGGGCCACAGGACACCACACACCCTATGCCTTCCCAGGATAAGACACCATGTAGACACAAAGTCCCATTGCAAGAATCATGATTTATAATAAAAAAAAATATCACCTGCACTGGAAGAAAGATAACATCTGAAATACACAGACTTACTTGGATCTAAAAATGTCTTCCAAAAGCTCTTGTGTGTGGGAGTCTTGATCTCCAAGGCAGTTGCACTATGGAAGTGGGGCGGCCTTTGGAGATGATTAGATTCTGAGGGCTCAGCTTCATGAATAGATTAACAGAATCAGTATTCAGTGGGGGATTGGGAGTCTGTGGACACTTCATGGGGCAGGGCCTGGGAAGTAGGTCACTTGTGGCAGTGCAAGGGGCAGGAGGTTGCATTAAGGAGCATGTTCACTCCACAGTCCCTTCCTCTCCCCTTGTCCTTGCTTCCTGGTTGTCATGAAGTAAACAGCTTTTCTCTACCACATGCTCCCAGCTGGGCCCAGAGGAAATGGAACCAAATGACATGGACTGAGACTAGAAGGCAGAATGGCTATCGTCCTTGAAGCTGATATGTCTCGGCATTCTGCCAGGGACAGAGAGCTACCCCATGGGATATGACATGGAGGCACCAACATGGAGTGGCAAATGGCAATGTCTGTCAGGACTGCCACTGTGGCTGGATCCTGCCCAGTCTCAAGGCCAGCTGTAGCAAGGGGACTCCTCCTCACCCACTGACCTACCTGAAAAGTCTCATCTGAAAATGAAGCCCACCAAAAGCTGAAGGAGGTTTTCCTAAGACTTCCCAGGAAGTGGATCTGAGAAGCACAGACCCCTGGGAGCTGTTTGGGCCTGCAGTACCATTGTCCAGCTGCCAGGCACTTAAAGCTCACAGCTCATTGTCCCTTGGGAAGTGGCCCTCAATGAGGGATGCCATCTTTTTCTATATTGTGTTCCATTCCAAGGGTGCAGTATACAAAGGATGTGTAGATACAAGGGTTAGTGCCCTTGACTGGCCTTAGAGCCTTCGGTTCCAGAGCTCCTGAGAACGTGGCCTGTCTCCCTTGTGACTAACAATGCGGCTCTTGTGTCCCAATCTGTATTCTCTACTCCCTTACAGTCCTTGGTCCTGGAGTCATCCCCAGCAAACCTTCCGCATGCTAATCTCAGAAATTTTCTTCCCGGGGACTCAGACCTGTAACAGCTGTACTTAGAGTCAGCAATCTTCCCTCGATGCGCTCTCTCTAACAACAGAGGACTTTATCACATGAGATGTGAGGGCAGTTTTGAAAGCATAATTCACATCGCTGCCTTGGTGCCCAATCCATACCTTAAGAATTTAAACTTCCCAGTTGTCTTTGAAAAGTTCAATGTAAAAGTCAGTAGGCCACACGGATAACTGAACTCTGCGTCTCCATAACTCTTTAAGCAGCTGCTTCATCACTTTATAAACTTACTTTCCCATGTAAGAAGCTGACATTATTGTCACTGTTTTATACTCTTCTCCTTCCACAGAATGACCACCGATTCTACCATTCAGTTTTCCCTTTCTACTGAGAAGTCTTTATAGATTCTTAGAATTTTGCCTATGTTGACAATAAAGCCATATGCGTTGGTATAGAAAGAAGCTAAGCCAGGAATAGAGATCTACTTCCACCTCTTTCCTGTGACTTTCTGTAATCCCTGTTTGTTTGTTTGTTTGTTTGTTTGTTGGCTTGTTTATCTGCCTAGTACTTACGCCGTTTCAGAAATTGCCCGTGACCTGAGTATAAAACATGAACAAAACAGACAATCTCGTCCTTCCCGAGCTTTAAAGCCTCCTACAAAAACAGACATTAAATACATGACACAAATAAATTTTTGAGCAGCAAGTTTTCCGAAGGAAGAAACCAGGATTCTATGAATGTGTAACAGAAAGCCCTGGCATTGTCTGGGATGTCTGCAGTAGCCAGAGGAACTAGCAATTCAGTGGAGATTCAAAAAAATTGGATGAGAGGGCTGGGGACAGAGCTCAGGCATTCGGTTCTCAGCAGGACATGAACAAAGCATTGTAGTACATGCCTGTAATCTCAACACTCGGAGGTAGAGAAAGAGGAATCTGGGCCACAGGGAGAGTCTGAGGACAGCCCAGGCCATGTGAGACCCTGCCTCAAAAGTAAATAAAAAGTAAATAAAGTGAAAGAAAGTTAGCAAGGAGGAAGAGGAAGACAGTGATTCACAGACAGGAAACCCCGTACTGGCAAAGTCTACAAAAGGAAGAAGCTTGCCACGTTCATGGAACTGAATAAAGGCTACATGGTAAGAGTAATGGCCCGGGAGGGGAGGGAGGGCATCAGCTCACCGGACGTCATGTGCTTCACAACGATGGTTGAAAGCCTCACACTGTGTGCAATGAGAAAACACATCCCAGGGTTCCAGGCAGGTGAAAGCGGGGTCTGGTTCCCAAGTTCAATACGATGCCATTATCACTTACCTGTTTAGTACACCAAAAAATAAAATTCAATAAGATAATGACCATGAGTATGCCTAGAAAATAAGATGTGTGTGACAACAAAAGACATTATTATCACTCATTTCAGAGGTTGATGGACTTCGGATCACTATGAAGATAAAGCTGTGATTTCAGAATTCACCACTAGACAAAAATAAATAAAACACCACTGTCACACAGCAGCTGCATGCCTTATTGAAGTGATGCCTCTAAGCCCAACTCCATGACTGCAGTCATTGTCCTGCCATGTTCCCAGCAGTCATTTGGTGACCCAAGTGCAGCTTCCTATAATACCCCAGGTCTCAGCAGTCGGGCTATGTCGGTGACAACACTTAAGACTATCACAGAATGGATTGCCATGATACCATGAGTAAAGGCTTTCTGGGGCACAGGAGAAAAGACCACAAAAGTGAGTGTATATGATGAAAGCAAAGGGTGTGTGTGTGTGTGTGTGTGTGTGTGTGTGTGTGTGTGTGTGTGTAAATGAAGATATGTATGTGTTTGAGAATGGGTTTGCAGTGTAGTTTCACAAAATAAAGGCCACAAATGCAAATGCCTTTCAAGTTATCCATTACCCAGTGGTCTAGCATGCAGAGGATATCTGTGTGTGTGTGTGTGTGTGTGTGTGTGTGTGTGTGTGTGTGTGTGTGTGTATACTGTATTTGATAGGCTATGCCCTGTGTT
This sequence comes from Rattus rattus, assembly GCF_011064425.1. Taxonomy (NCBI): domain Eukaryota; kingdom Metazoa; phylum Chordata; class Mammalia; order Rodentia; family Muridae; genus Rattus; species Rattus rattus. The sequence goes on from NC_046156.1 coordinate 17,771,766, forward strand.
AAAATTTAAATCTTGTTTTAAGTCCTAATCCCATGAGTGCAGTAGCCTTAAAACAATAGACACAGAAAAGCAAAGATAAAAGCTACAATGGTTGGTGTCCTACTTAACTGTACTGGCTGCTGTTTTGTGTGTCAACTTGACACAAGCTGGACTTATCACAGAAAAAGAGCCTCAGTTGTGGAAATGCCTACACGAGACCCAGCTGTAAGGCATTTTCTCAATTAGTGACCAAGGGGGGAGGACCCAGCCCATTGTGGGTGGTGCTGTCCCTGGGCTGGTGGTCCTGGGTTCTATAAGAGAGCAAGCTGAGCAAGCCAGGGGAAGCAACCCAGTAAGAAACAACCCTCTGTGACCTCTGCATCAGCTCCTGCTTCCTGACCCACTTGAGTTCCAGTCCTGACTTCCTTTGGTTATGAAACAGCAACATGGAAGTGTAAGCTGAATAAACCCTTTCCTCCCCAACTTGCTTGTTGGTCATGATGTTTGCACAGGAGTAGAAACCCTGACTAAGACAATAACAAACGATGTTTCTCTCAATCACCCTGGTAGACACACATGTAATATTATGTACAATTCATTGCGCATGTGTGCAGACATGTATCCTTACTGATGTTACATACACAACTGGAAAATATGCTCAAATTGGATTTGGGGGTTTTGTTTTGAAACTTCCGTGTAAAGTACTTTTTAAAAGGTTGGAAAACTTACCGTCACATAGGAACGCTTATTGAAACGTGCATTTTTAGTACCGGGGCAGAGCAGACAGACAGCTTCGATTAGGAAAGCTAGGTGAAATTTCATTTGATTGCTCTAAAAGATGAAAAGGGAAGAAAGACAGAGGATGAAACAATTTCAGGTGCTTTCAATGCATTTATCAAATCAGAATGAACTGCTTTTGACTGTGCTTGTAACCACTCAGAAGGCATTCACTCAACCGAAAGGCAGGGACTGCCTTTCCACTGTGACGAATCCGACTTAATGAAATTATATTTTCTTAAACACTAAACCTATGAGGTGCTAGAAGAAATGGGGAGGCAGGAGAAAGGAGCGTGATGGCCAGCGCCTTTCAGGAGAAGACAATAGGCACTATTTTGAACTGATTAATGTTAGAATTTCTGTCTGACCTTGAATTTGATGAAACTCAATATAGGGCCAAGCTTCTGTAAGGACTTCAATTATAAGAGGTTATCTAAAAGCACTCCTAAGCTGGTTTTCAAGATGAAATACTAACTGAAGTTTGTATTTATTTCGCAAACAACCATGTTAACCTTGCTGTTTACACACTGCCAATGACACCCTCCAAGACTGTGGGCTCCCTGTGCTATAAATCCCCACCAGATAAGCAGCTCATTCCTTGTTTGTCAAAGTGTGGTAGGAAGTTGCACCAGGAAAATGAATCAAGCACAATACCGTATATTACAAAAATAAAATCTGTAGAGCACATGCCATATACTCTGTATGAATCCTTCATCCATTTTATACAAATTGGCATCACCGTGACCAATGCTTAACACCTGTGAGGCTGGGGTTGCAACACCAGCGTGAGTAATGCCCCGAATGTGTTGTCTTGTGTGCTGTCGATCGCCTTCATTTTATCAATTGACCTTGTCCTGAGAAACAGGCTGGGCATGTGAGACCTGCATGAATATCCTGATTTGTCTAAGATCATGTGGCTAATGGGAAACAAATTCAGAACCTAAACAAGGACAATGGAAAGCCTTCTCTGAATGTTATTGTTTGTCTGTACAGATATGAGAAAGGGATATGAGGCAGACAGAGGAGGACACTGCAATCTCAACATGCATAAGCTTATGGTTGGTCTTTCATAGGCAGAAACCCATGATTTCTGCCCTCCAGTGATCCTTTAAAACATCTTCCACAGGTCTGGGGTTTCAATCAAGCAATACCTAACCATGTTTTACATAGGAAGCCTTTCCAATCTGACACAACAGCGATTTGAATATGAAATATTCCCCCAGGGCTCATGCATTTAAACCTGTGCCCCCAGCTTGTAATTCTGCTTTGCAAACCTACAGAAACTTTATGAGTAGGGGAAATCTTGGTGAAAGAAGCAGATCACTGTGGTGGGCCTTGACGGCTTATAGCCCCACCCCACTTTTGCACACTCTTTGCTACCTAAACCGCAGATGCATCACATCTCTGCCACGAAAGCCCGTGTCCCTTCTTAAATCATAAGCCAAATTAATCTCTCCCCCCCCCAATTTGTTCAGTATTGGTATTTAGTCACAACAATGAGAAAAGTAACTGATCTAACCATCAATATAATGAATGCCTTAGATCATTTGTCTCAAATATGGTGATAGATTGCTATAGTTAACCTACATGTCTGCCTTCTCTTAACCCCACCTATAACTTAAAATACACACTGATACGTTAACATTGAAGCTAACATTGATATGTTAAATTTGAAGCTAAAGCTTAGTAAAAAGAAATCTCTTTGACTTGCGATGGGGAGATGGCTCTGCGGGTATCTCATTCTCTTCTCTGAGCTGTGCATTAGCAGTGTACACAGGCGCAGATACTCAGGCTGCATCATACTTCCCTTCTGGTCTGGGTGAGACAGCACAGAGCATGGGCTCTGGAATTAGACTTGGAACAAAAACTTTTATTCTGCCTCTCATAGTGTAAGACTTGGACTTGGCCTTCAGTCAACATAAGGGACGAATACTTAATGTTGGAGTCCAAGTCCACCTAAGCCAGGTACAGCAGCACAGACCTGTAATCCTAATGATCCTATAGGGAAAGGACAGGCAGAGACAGGGGGACTCCTGGAAGCTTGGGGTCATGTTAGGGTTACTATTACTGTGATGGAACACCATGACCAAAGCCACCTGGGGAGGAAAGGGTTTATTAGACTTACATTTCCTCATCACTGCTCATCATTGAAAGAAATCAGGACAGGAATTCAAACACGGGGAAGCTGGAGGCAGGAGCTGATGCGCAGGACATGGAAGGATGCTGCTTCCTGACTTGCTCCTCATGGTTTTCTCCGTCTGTTTCTTACAGGACTCAGGGTCATCAGCCCAGGGCTGACCCACCCAAAATTAATGCCCTCCCCTACTCATTAAGAAACTGCCCCACATACCTGTCTGCTTAAAGTTCTGTCTCCTGGAGGCATTTTCTCAGCTGAGGGTCCCTCCTCTAAGGTGACTATAGCTTGTGTCAAGTTGACATTAAACCAGCAAGCACAACTGACCCCTTATCAACTTGACAAATAATATCAAAATATAAAATATTCTACAAACTTAAAAAGTTTTACACGCTTAAGCATTCAAACACTTTAATAATTCAGAACCAAGCCTCAGCTGCTCTCCAGGACCCCTTGACACCGTCAGAACCAGCACCACCTGGACGACTCTTACACTAGCAAGTTTGGCTACCAGCACAAGGTACAGTCCTGGCCACCTCTGGAACAGAGAGTTTCTGTTTTCTACTTCTCAGGAAATATTTCCCAGAAGATCTCACCTCAGTGATGTTGGTCTCTTCTTAATCACTGCTAATTTCTCCGCTCTAATATCAATTGTCCCAGTAAAGCAAAGGTTTCCAGTTCTGGTCCCTGGTTAATCACAGCTGACTCTCAGCCCCAGCTAACCAGAATCACAGAGTCTTAATTCAAAACATCAAAGGGCCAGGCTAAAGTCTTCCCTCTGAAACTTCACAAGAACTCCATCGTCCGTTGCTACAAATCAGCCCACTGAGCTTTCAACATTCTGTGGCTTTTCAAGCTTGAAGTTCCAAAGTCCTCCCCATCCTTCTAAAAACAACATGGTCAGGTCTTTCATAGCAAACCCCTCTACCCTGGTACTAATTTGTCTTAGTTAGTCTTACTATTGCAAAACATCAAAGGGGAAAGGCTATCATTGTTCCTCTGAAGGAAGTCAGGACCCCCTCTGAAACTTGAAGGCAGAAGCCATGGAGGGGAACTGATTACTAGTTTGCTTTTCCATTCCTTGTTTGCCTACACTCTTATCCAACTCAGGACCAGGGATAGCCCCACTCACAATGGGCTGACCCTTCCCACATTGTCTTAGGGTTTAACTGCTGTAAACAGACACCATGACTAAGGCAATTCTTATAAGGACAACTCATAACTGGGGCTGGCTTATAGATTCAAAGGTAGAAACATGGCAGCATCCAGGCAGGCATGGTGCAGGAGAAGCTGAGAGCTCTACATCTTCATCTGAAGGCTGCTAGCAGAATACTGATTTCTGGGCAGCTAGATGAGGGTCTCAAAGCCCACACCCACAAGGACACACCTACTCCAGTAAGGCCACACCTCCTAATAGTGCCACTCCCTGGGCCAAGCATATACAAACCATCACACACACCAATCACTAAGAACTGCCCTACAAGCTTGCCTACAGTATGACAGTATAGAAGTATCTTCTCAATTGAGCCTCCCTATTATCCAATGACTCTAGCTTGGGTCAAGTTGACATAAACAAGCCAGCAGGACTGACCCCTTATCAACCAGACACACACACACACACACACACACACACACACACACACACACACACACACACATACCACTATTAAGCCACAAGCTTTCTTTTCTTATTCATCCACCAATATATCACATTAATATGAGCATCACAATATAAAATAGTCCAAAATTTGAAAGCCTTACAGTCTTTAAATATTCAAACACTTAAAGTTCAAAGCCATGGCTTCTTACTCCGTTGCCTTGTCAAGGGTAGGTATGTGATCTTGTTGCAACTTGAAATGTCATGTTTGGTTGATATCCTTGGGAGTCCTGCCCTTTTCTGAACAGAAGTGGAGGAGGCACAAATGAGGAGAGAGTAGGTATGGTTGGGTGGAGGAGGTGGGGGGAAAAAAGGGAGGGGACACTGCAGTTGGGATGTAATATATGAGATACTAAATTAATAAATAAAAGAATAATGTTCAAAACCAGGGCCAGAGAGATGGCACAGTGGTTAAGGGCATTAGCAGCTCTTCTAGAGGGCCCAATTCTCAGCAATTACATGATAGCTCACAACTGTCTGTAACTTCAGTTCTAGGGCACTTGATACCCTCACCTGCAAGCAAAACACCAATGCACATAAAATCTAATAAATATTCTTTAAAGTTCAAAGTCTCTTTAAAATATTCAAACTTTCTTTTAAAAATCCAAAGTCTTTGTAAAACTCCAAAATCTCTTTAAAAGTAGAAACTGTGAGTTCCTGTAAAAAAAAATAAAATTAAATTAATTAATTATTGCTTCAAAAGGGAAGAACAAAGGTACAGTCACAATCTGAACACATAATTATGACAAAAGAAACGTGCACATGCATCTAAGGCTATAGCGCACTTGGTAGCAAGCTTACCCAGCATACATAATGCCCTGGTTCAAACCCCAAGGCTATAAAAGGCTGATGATCCCAACACTTCTAAGGTGGGGATAAGAAGTTCAAAGTGATCCTCAAGTGTTTTAGGAAATCCAAGGCCAACCCTAGGCTAGAGACCTTGTCTCAAAAAAAAAAAAATGCATGTACACAATAACACCTCATAGATAACTGTTGAAGTACAAATACAATATAATATTATGTGTAATAAACTAAATATATACAAATGCTGTGTGGTTTCAAAGTTCCCCTGAGAACTATATAAACAACAACAAAACTTTATACTAAGGAAATCATAATAAGGACTTAACCCTATGATAATACTATCTATGAATTCCCTTACATGGTTTACATGGTTTGCCATTTGTTGTTGTGATAAAACACTAACTAAAATCAAATTGGGACAGAAAGGCTCTATTTCAGCTTATAGGTTATAGTCTATCAATGAGGGAATCCAAGGCAAGAACTCAAGACAGGAACTTAAGCAGAAATCAATAGAGAGTTTCCCCTGGTTTTATCTTCAACCCTTCTTATGTAGCTCAGGTCCAGCTGCCCAGACATACATAAGACTACCCACAGAAGGTTGGACCCTCCTTGTAAATGTAACTTTTATTTGCCATATGTAATTGTCATCTTGGAGGCTTACTGGTAAATAAGTTTCTTTCTGAACTCTGACTGGCTGCTTCAAGTTAGCTGTTCAGATTAAAAACTCCTCTCAAAACTGACTGGTTCAAACTGGCTTCTCTCAGCTTCTCACTGAACTGTTCTGCTTGGAAAAACTGCTTCTAAACTCCATGAACTGAACTGCACTCTGCAAGAACTGAACAGAACTGACTTCCACCCGACCTTTCTGCACTACTCTCAAATAGGTTCCCTTTCCTGTCTGTTTTTGTGAGAGTTGGGCGTATCTTATCTCTGAGTCATTCTGCCAAGTCTGTCTCTGATGCATCCCTTTGTCTGTCCCTCCGTTAGATGTCATTCTTTGGGATTGAAGGTGTGTACTAAGGCTGTGTCTGTATTCCAGCCAGACCACACAGACCTAGAAGGTCTTTGGGTGTGATCAGAGAAGCCACGTTGCTGGATTAAAATTCCTCTGCACCCGCTATATCAATGAACAATCAAGAAGTTCCTCCAGACCGATCTGATGGTGACAATTACTCAACTGAGGTTCTACCCTACCGGTTGTGTCATGTCAACGAAGACCAAGAAGCACAAAGGTGTACGATATATCTGATACTGTGTAGTGTTCTTGCCTCGAATCCACAACCTCGATACGATTATGAGAAAACATTTACAAACAGAAAAAAAGAAGTGAGGAATCAGTTCTCTTCGCGGATGAAGGTCAATGAGAGCTTAAAAAGATCAGTGGTTAGAGGACAGAAAACATCAAAGAAATAACTGCTCAATAACCTATCGCGGGATCCGAGATCAGCTCTTACAACAGGAAAGGGAAATGAGTAGAAACCGCCAATGCTCAGTGCAACGCTACCATTTAGCTAGCAGCACCGCGCCTTGTGGATTTCCTGGTTCTGGCCATTGTTTCGGGGTTATTAAGGGTGAGGAATGATCAGACATCCGGGTAACCGGCACGCAGGAACTATAGGTGCTACTTTTACAGCTTCTGTTAGTCTAAAATTGGTTCAAAATTAAAACGAAATAACAGACGAAAACACCTGAAAGGATTCTTCTAGTGAGCCAGTGTGAAGGAGACCCAAACCCCAGGAGGGAAAAGAAAGAACGGGAACAGCCGAACAGTCACAAAGGAACGGGAAGCAGACAGCCAGGAGCAAACACATTAAAAATGAAAAAGTTCTAGCCCGAGAGGAAGTTAATCAAAGAAATCGACACAAGAACAAGGACTCATCCTGGTCTTCAGACAGGCACATTTGATCCTGCCCGCCAGTCAGCAGTGGAGAATGTGAGAAGAAAAGTCACGGAACCACTCTAAGGGGAGGGAAATCTGTACACGCCTCTTTGAGAGGAACTTTTAAAGTTTATATGTGCATCCTTGACAAAGGACTTTCTCTTCCAAGAACTAATTCTAATGAAATAAGTAAGTCAAAAATACAGAGGCCATTGTAAAAGTCTAATTGTAAAGGCTAACCATTAAATTTTTTAAATAAATAGGGAAAGATTAATTATGTATCCTGTGTGCATATTATTCAATAATGTTAAAAATACATATACATTTACAGTTGTAAATATATATGATTGTTATGTGAAATATGGAAGACTATGATAAGCATCAGTTACAGCAGAAATTATGGTATAAAATATTTATGGTTATGTATAAATTTGTTTAAAATGTGAGAAAAATATAATTTTGATTCATTATTTTTTTACTTCCCAACTTGTAACTTCTAGTATAAGATTAACACATGATATCTTTTCAATTAAATTTTTGCAAAATGGATGTCTTATTTAGACTTTGCTTTTTCAGGGATCTGGAATTCTGGGATGATCTCTACTGCATTTCTAGAGAGTGGAAAACTCTATGGCTGCACTTTCAAGACACGCCACTAGGTGGTACACTGCTTCTCCAATGCGTGTTTCAGACATTGTAAGCTTCCGGAGCTTACATTACTTACTGAGGTGACCCCAGACAATAACTCGGACCCACATTTCTTTTTCTTTTACATAAAATCGTCTGCATTCCCTAGAATAATATTAACTCAATGGCTCTTTTCGAAGTTTTCTTACAGTATACACTAAATATTTCCTGGACAGATAAAAGACAAAAATCGAAGCAGCAAAATCCTGGCCAGTTTACAGCTTCACATTTTGTCAGCTTCCTAAACAAAGTTAAGCTGGCTTTTGTGAAGCCCCTTAGTGCTCTACATTGTAAGTCTTGAAAGGAAGAGAGAGAGTCTCAGCGTTTCCCAAACATACTCGATTCTGGTGTACGTGTATGTGTGTGTTTTGATATGTGTTTTGTCTTGTGGTGTGTGTGTGTGTGTGTGTGTGTGTGTGTGTGTGTGTGTGTGTGTGTGTGTGTGTGTGTAGAATCTGTGGATTATTTAAATCTTTGAAGGAATGACATTCCAATGAATCTTACCTAAGAAAAGAAATCCTGTCCTCAACACCTGTCCATGTAACGTAGTCACCTGACATCACCTGAAGGGTCAGCCTTCTTCCCTCCTGACTACAGATGTCATCTGTCCTGTGTCCACACTGCCCAGAGCCATTAAGTCACACGGTGTCGATGGATATTATGTTGGCAGTATGGCCCTGAACTTTATTGACAAATTCCTTGTGCCTAAAGCCCTTCTTTCTGCGCTGTGCTAGTCTTACCCTAGGGTTCTTAAGTGGATCCTTTCCTCATTCATGCCTGATTACCTCTGAACTAGACTCAATGCAAGCACAAGGAGGAGTCTATTCTCCAGGCCCAGCTCATGTGAGATAACAATCTCATATCCCTGGGAAAGACTGTTAAATACAGGAGTGTGGGTTAACTGGAAGCTTGTCAAGGAAAACTTCGCAAATGTCCTCACTATTTAAGTAAAACAGCAGAACTGACATGGTGGTACACACATTTGATCCCACGACTTGAAAGGCAGGGGCAGGTAAATCTCTAAGAGTTCAAGGACATCCTGGTCTACACAGCAACTTCTGGGACGGTGAGGGTGACATAGAGAGACCCTATCTTTAACAAAGAAAAGGAAAAACAAAAGGAAAGAAGAAAGAAAGGAAAAAAGAAAGAAAGAAAAGAAGGAAGGAAAGAAAGGAAGGAAGGAAGGAAGGAAGGAAAATAAAGAAAAGAAAATGGCCACCAGACAGGCAACTATTCCTTATTACATGGACATAGTCATATTGATACTCAGAAATAGTCTACAAAAGCAATTATCACTGTCTAAGTATCTGTGATCTTCTCCACTAGTGTGTGAGCCAACTGGGAGCAGGGACCAAGTAAAGGCCATCACACCCCCCCCCAATAATTAGAATGGTACCCAGAACCCTATAGGCCTTATTAAGTAGTAAAGGAATGAACCATGTCATTCAAGAATGGAATGGTGTGCTTGTGTTAGTAAGATATGAATATCTTAATTCCAATGTCACATTTTAAACCTCTTCTTAATATATAGTAATAATAAAATCACTTTCTTATTTCCTCAGAATTGCTTACAAGCAGATTCTGTGGTTCTGATATAAAGAGGATAGGAAAGTGCAGTGGTTCAAAATAACTTACATAATTTTATGCTTACTCAAGCACTTTAATACAACCCAATGAGGTTGAAATATGCCCCAGTCCACCCTCAAGCTACTTGTTTTAAACTGTTGTAAATAAGTAAGCTCAACAGATCCTTGTAAAATACACATGAGATATGAAGGACAATGACATCACAAATGCCTTTGAAGATGCCACACAACTTAAAAACAAGAGCGTTTAAGTTTTCTGTAGACCCTTTCCTTCCCCCAAGTGGAATCTATCCTGAACTTTGTGTTTAACTTCACTTCATTGCCATCTTTATTTAACCACATATTTGCTAAATAATAAATCCTGCAACTTTGCAAATGATACATACTTTTCTCCAGGGGAACTACGCTGTAAGCATATCACTTCCACCCCACCCCACGCACCATTCTCCCTTCCCACCTAATCTCAATCCTGTGGATTAGATTCCTTAAATTATGGTGCCCACAAGAACAGAGAGAGAGAGAGAGAGAGAGAGAGAGAGAGAGAGAGAGAGAGAGAGAGAGAGAAACTCATTCAACTTCTTCAAATTATATCATGAAACTAAAGGGCCAAAAGACTAACCAGGGTGTGATGTTTTTCAGGGGGGCCATGGCCTAAGCTAAGGTTCTCTGGTGCATAAGACAGCTAGATGACTCAACACCCATCCATTCTCCCAATGTCATAACGAAACCTTTATTTGTTGTTAGATGAAGGCAAAGTTACCCACTAATAAAAGCCTTGGCGGGCAGAGGTATCTAAAGATGTAAGAGATATAAACACATGTTTGAATGTAGGAAAAGAGAAAATTCTTAAAGAGAGAGCAGGAAGCATGTTATCCATGCCCTTTGGCCTCTCTCCATGCATCCTTCAGTGCAGACACAGCACATGGCACAGCAGCCACTCGAGTTTGATGGAGAGTTGAAGCCAATGTGTGTAGCTGCGAAGATGTTAGTGTGTGAGGCGCTCTCAACCTCACACGGCCGCTGCTTCCTCTAGACTTCCTGTTCCATATAAGAAATCCAAAGGCCAACCTTACTTAAGTCATTATGATTTGGATTTCCTAATATGCACAGCCACGTTGAAGTTCTATTTGATAAAGCAATAATCAGAGACATTGGCTCTGAAATTACACCTGATTGCCGTTCTCTCTTCCATGGACTCCAGCATAGAACATTGCTGCTGAAACTCAGTCACTAAGGCAAAGCTCTTTCTTATGACCTCCACCTAAATCTGCTGTTTATTGTGTCCAGGTGCTCGTGCTCTGTATGTTGGCCAACTGCTTCCTGCAGGGCGAACCCATACCACGACCTCTACTTCAGTTTTCTTCATGTTAAATCTTATGTGTAAGCATCTACGTTAAGAAGCATATGTCAACACTTACAAGTACTTTCCAAAAGATTTGTCAAATCAAAACAGCAGAATTAGAGAAGGCATGTAGCCCAATGTCCTCTGCATTACACACAGGCATGGATGTCTACCTTTCACAGATGCTGACCATCTGGCAAAGTCTATTGCCAAGAGTTATAGATCTATGAAGAAAGCATGCTCATGAGATGAGTCCTCTTTTCTGTTTGAGACTTAAAACGCTTAGGATAGAGCATTGAGTGCCAAAGTTAACAAGAACTTTTGTTTCTATCAGTTGCCATGAGCCCAGAGGAAAGAGGTAGAGGGACAATTTTGTCATTTTGGATGCAAAAGAACACCTCCTTCCTTAACTGTATGCAAAGCAAAAGATTTCTGTTCTTTTTAAACTCTGTTGAGTTTATTTTGCATAATGTTAAATATCTGACAGACCCCAACTCCTTTGGTGGAGTGTTCTAAATCAGTTTATGTGGTAGAGTGGAAAGTGTTCAGGAATCAGGAACACTTGTTCTAAGACTCACTAGTGACGTGACCTTTGCAAAGTCATGTAAGCTGTTTGAACAGCATGTTTTCTCTCTGAGGACACAGCACAGCAACTCAACATGCAGAGAGCTTGTGGAGATCAAACAATAGAAGGTTCTCAAAATGACTCATAGGGTGAAGGGCTTGCACACCAGCCTGCTGTCCTGAGTTCAATCCCTGAAAATCACGTAAAGGTGGAAGGAGAGAAACAAATCCACTAAGTTACCCTCTGACCTGTAGCCAGACTTTTGGCTACTCTATGGGGTCCTTTTTCTACCACCCTTTCTCCACCCATAATCTACCCTTCCACCACCAGCCCTATCACCAGATAGGGGGCATCAATATTGTTAGACTACTTCCTGCTGATTAGTAGTGTGGGGTTTCTGTTCCTACGCAAACATCATGACCAAGAGAAGCAAGTTGAGGAGGAAAGGATTTGTTCAGCTTACACTTCCACATTGCTGTTCATCACCAAAGAAGTCAGGACTGGAACTCAAGCAGATCAGGAAGCAGGAGCTGATGCAAAGGCCATGAAGAGATCTTACTGGCTTGCTTCCCCTGGCTTGCTCAACTTGCTTTTTTTAAAGATTTATTTATTTTATGTGAGTACACTGTTGCTCTCTTCAGACACACCAGAAGAGGGCACCCGATCCATTCCAGATGGTGGAGAGCTGGGAATTGAACAAGGTACCTCTGGAAGAGCTGTCTGTGCTCTTAACCACTGAGCCATCTCTCCAACGCCTCAGCTTTTTTTCTTATAGAACCCAGAACTACCAGCCCAGGGATGGCATTGCCCACAAGGGGCCTTCCCCCCTTAATCACTAATTAAACAAATGACTTACGGCTTGATTTCATGGAGGCAACTCCTCAAGGGAGGCTCGTTTCTCTGTGATAACTCCAGCTTGCATCAAGTTGACACACAAAACCAGCCAGTACATTGGTCTTATCTCTTTGTACACAACCACTTCATAAACTGAAGCAACCACAACTGGAACCTCAGTAGCAACATCATCGGCCAGCACAGCCTCTCTAGGGGCGCTAGCATGTATATACCCTCTCAAGAGGCCCCAGAATTTACAACCTCATATACTTGCCAAAATTTTCTGCAGCTGGCAAAAATCACACCCCTGCTAGAGGGCAAGGGAAATCAGCGTCAGATGCTTTGGACAATCCAAAGCAGCCCCATGTCCTACACCTGGGATTAAAATGATAACATATCCTACAGCATTTCTGTGTTTTTAAAGAAACCAAAACGTCCATTACACTGACTACCATGCACCATTGCACATCGAACATACATACATAGTAATACTAAATATTTTTAAGGCCATGAAAATCAAAATGATACCTGTGGTGAACAAAAGACTTCCCCGGCCTTCAAGTGGTCATACTGTAGTGGATAAATGAGGTATTGCAATCTCAGTAGAAGACATTGAAAAGAAATATAAAGTAGGCTACGTAATTAGCATCATAACTGAAGATGGGAATTAAAGGGTCAGTGAAGGGGAGTCGGGGGTATTCTTCAGGCTTGACTTAAAGAACATCATTCTAGTCAGGTCTTGAGTTAACTGAGAAAGGCCATGCAGATATCCGATAACATGCACATGAACACTCATATACACATACAAAAGACAAATAAAAGGACAAAGACTAGAAGCTAGAGAGGGTCTGGGCTGTCAAGCACCAAGCAGGTCTAAGACATAGTCATTTCTTTGCTGTGGTGAAGTTTCCCGATGCCCACTCTGCAGTGGAACTACAGCACCTCTTCCTGTTTGTTCCCGACCGAGTGGGCCACGTCTCCCTCACTGTGTCCTTGAGTCCCATACAATGACTGCCCCCTTCCTCTCTCCCTATTTTAGCCCAAGCCTAGATTCTCCTCTACAAATATTTAATGTATCCTTACAAATGTTGAACGTATTCTTTGAAGTTGATACATTCTGAGGGTTAGATACATAACAAGGGCTTGGAGGGAAACTTCGTGAGTATCTAACTTGATCCTTGTGAAAATCCTAGGATGTAGTTATGCGTTTGTTACAAATAATGGAAACGGCTTTAAGAGTCAGTATCTGAAGTTCACATGGCTAAAAGAAGCTGAGTTGGAACTTGAACCACAGTTCCATCACACTTATGCTCCTCAGATTAGCCACCGTCTTCTGCTACCTCTGGTCTGGAAGGAAGGAATGGGTGGGAACAAAGTCCCAGCGCTATGTAAGGATCTATTAGCATTTGCTAGCTGCAGGGGTGTGGGGGAGAAGGATCAGTTTCCCTTAAAAGGAGGAGCCTTGGAAGATCCACCACACTCAAGAGCAGGTTCCCATACTCTAGAGTATTTGGACAATACAAATTGAATTTGATGTTGTTACAGTGGGTTTTTTTGCTTTTGTTTTTGTTTTTTAAGAACATGAAGTGACATGGGTAGCGAAGTGTGTGCAGGTCTTGGAGGAGTTACAGGAGCGAATGTCTCAAAATGCATTAAATGGAATCCTCAAAGAATTAATAAAAATTCTCTTTTTAAAAAATCAGTGGGCTAATTGAATACGACTGACTCTCAAACTAATAAGATCGTGTGGACTTCGTGGAAGGGGCCGTGTACTTTGCATATTGTTTTCAAAGGAACTGTAGGCTGCAGCTTTGATTAATTCTATTAATTCCTGAGTTTAACCAAACTGAAAGTTGTTTAATTCTTGGAGTCCTTTCATGTCCTGTACAAGCCTTCACTGGAAGCCTTGAGAAGCGCTTTTAGAAGCAGAAATTTGTTTTCTTTCTAATCCCCTGGAGACCGAGGCAGTGAACTTTATCCTGCGATGACGGTGAAAGCTGCTGAAATTAGTCATGATGTAATTAGGGAGGTTTTCTTCCCCCCTTTCGGTCCAAGTCAAGCCCATGAACTGTAGCTAACACTGGCTATCTTCAAAGCGTTCCAGGGGAAGCTGGCAGCTCATACACAGATGTAATAAGAGAGAACACGGAATATTAGAGGAACGGGAGGAGAGCCAGTGTGCCTGGAACCGAGCAGTGAAGCATCTCTACTGTCTCCGGGGCTTGTGCGATATTCTTGTAAGAGTGTTCCATACTTTCAAAGAAACGCTTCTAATGAGCTACTTGGGATGAAAGACCTCAAGGGACATGTTCAAACTAAAAATGATGGTTATTGAGCAAGAACTACATTCAGAAACAAAAGAACACTTTGTTTCCTTGAGCCCTTTCAGGGAGTTGGGCAGAGCCAAATCGCTCAGTATAATAAAGAGACGAATATGCAGAGCCCACGGCGGGAGGAAGGGCGGACGCAGGAAGAGTTTATGTGGGGGGTGTGGGAGGGGGAAATGAAGACAAACAGGAGAGCGTCCCTGGAGTGCCACAGCTGAAAAGGAGCTTACAAAGAAAAGTATCGAATCTTTGTTACTATACCACATGTCAGACTGTCTCTCTCCTCTCCCCTGTGGACCCTGTGACTCTCGCTAAGACCTTCACAAGTCTACTTGAGAATGAGAGGAAAGGAATGAGAAGCTACGCAGGAGTTCTATGTCTGCGAGGGCAGAAAATTACGACTAGGGCTGCTCTGTGGAGAAGTCTGCTGCTGTCTGGCTGACATAGTATATTGAGAAAGTGCAAAGGGACAAATAGTCCTGGGGAAGGAACAGGGTAATCTTACCAGGGGCCCGGAGAGCAGTCCGAAACATTATGCAACTTCTCTTAGTGCAAATGGGCAGCAGTTAAAAAAAGAGTGGAAAAGAGGGATGACATCATCGGGTTATAATTTGGAATAATTACTTTGGCAGCAATTAAAGAGAACAAACGGACTAAGGAGGCAATGGAGATATGGAAGAGAAGTGAGGAGCTTAGCAGCAATCCAGGAGAGACACCGATGGCATGAACTGGTGAACTGTGGAGACAGAGAGGAGGGGACAGCACACCGTGTAGATATTTGGAAAAGCTAGCACTGAAAGGTTTCCACTGGCTAAATACGGACCAGTATTCTGCTGTCATTAGAGCTGAGGGGTCACTGAGACATGCAATTCCTCACTGGTTACCACTCCGTGATGGAGTTCTTGCCTATTACATGCAAGGCCCAGGGTTTGATCTCCAATACCACAGAAGTAAAATTGTGTAAAGTACACAATATATGAAATTATGTTGTATTCAATATCATATATACAGAAAGAAGGGATAAAGAGTAAAACATTCTGGCTTCATTGGACCAAGGGACCATGTTCTGCAGCTCTCCATGCTGAGCCAGGATAACTTGGGGGAAACGAGGGTGAGTTCACTCACCTTACAGCCACTGAGGTTGGGAGTAGAGATAGGACTCAGGTTCTGACTTGGGAGTGAAGGCATCATTGATGTGGGAAGGCAGAGACAGGCTCGGATTCAAATGGTAAGAGGACCTCGAAGTCCAATTTTAGACATGTTGTATATCAGCAGCCTCCAGGATATAGAAGCCAGAAGAAATATCCAGAAAGCAGATTGACCTTTTTATCTTAACGCTCCAAGTATTCAAGAGCTAGCTTTAAAACATAGTTTAGAAAAAGTTGCTGGGCCTTAAGGCTATGTATATGGATGGATAAGATTTCCCAGGGGGTAATTTATACAGAGAAAGGAGAATCAGGGGTTGGGAGATGAAGAGACAACCCTGGGAAACATCAATATTTACAACATACATAAAGTTTCTGAGAACAGTTATAATAGCAAGAGAGGGGAAAAAACCACCAAGAGAGTGCATAGTCTAAAAGTCAGGCCAAGGCAATGTTTGAAACAGCAAGCTAGGGTCAGAGTCCAGTGCTACAGACAGATCGAGTAAGAAAAAGAAGCTGAAAATTATCCTTTAGATTTAACAGCAAAGGGAGTCACTATTGATCTTGGTAAAGGCAGTTTTAGGAAAATGGGAGAGAGAAGCCAGACTGAACAATGACCGCATGTAAGAAAACAGAGATAAAGAAAAGATCTTTTTCCTCACTAAGTTTCAAAGGAGAGTAGATGAAGAGAGATGTGAGACCAAGGAAAAACATTTTATGATAGATCTATTAGCCCCAGTCCTCGAGAAAATGGAACCTGGAGAAGGATTTGGTTGCTTTTCTCTATCTGTGAGATGGAGCCCAGGAAAGAAAGCACTAGAGGAGAAAAACATTCTGAGAGGAACTGAGCGGTGAGAGAGGGGCTCACTCTCTGGTGCTCCTCACAAGCAGGCCAGCAGGGCAGGTGCTCTTCCGCTGCGTGGAAGGCCTTTATAGAGAGAACTTGGGCCTGGGGACGCAGCTTAGTTGGTGGAGTGCTCTCATCACACAGCTAAGGCCTTGGGTTCCACACCCAACATTCCATAAAGCAGGCATAGTGGTGCACGTCTGCAATCCCAGTCCTCAGAATATGGGAGACGAGAGAATCAGAAGCTCCCGAACACTTGGGGTATATGACAGTTAGTCTCAAAAATAAAAATTAAGAGAGAGAGAGTGTGTGTGTGGTGGTATATATATAAATATATAAAGAGTTTGTATAAAGAAATGGATTGAAAAGGTGCTATCTGGGCAGCAGAGTAAAGCTAACCCTGGTTGCAGCGGGAGAGGGTTCTGGTGAGTCACCCTGAGGGCATGAGGCCCCAAGAGTGTGAGAGCAGAAGAGCCAGGTAGGTTAACCAGCTCAGAGGCCTCTCAGGCCCATTTCCAGGCTTTGACTTCATCTACCCCAACATCTGTCTACCCCATTGATGAACTGACGGAATACATGAAGGGTCTGGTCCTACAGATCCAAAGCTACAGGAGCTCCATGACACAGACCAACAACAGGATATCCAACAGGAGTCCCAGTGAAGTTGCAGTACTGATAGAGTAGCGGAAGCCAGAGGCCTCATACCAGACAAACAAGTCATTGCCATGGACACATTCGAGGCTATGCTTCCTATCCTGGGATCTACTGTCTGAGGCTTAGCTCGTGAGCAACCATGAGTAATCTTAGACTTCCAGGCTTATCCTCTGGCAATCAACAGGAAGTCAGAGTCCACCTGGGATTATGTCAACCCTATGGTGACAGTGTACACATCTCTACTGCCAGATCACGTCCTGGTCAGTCGGTGCTTCTTTAGCACCTCGGATTGCATTCAGATTCAGCGAACAGTTCCAGAAACCCCAAGGCCAGTTCAGACGGCTGTACGTACACTTTCATCCCTCTAAAAACACTCTGGACACCAATACTAATCTATATTAGTCAACATTCTCCAGAGAAAGAAACTAACAGAATGTGTATATGTAAGTATACATATATGTATATATAAATGTGTATATATAAATGTATACATTCATCTTTATCTGTATACATACATATGTTTATACGATGAATGTGTATCTGTATGTAAGTGTTTGAATACAAGAGCAGGAAAAACTGACTTCCCAGGAAGTTTTCTCTAGCCTGAGAAGCAATTTTTTTTTATCTATTTGGGACTTAAACTGATTGGGTGAGGGTATCCTACATTAAAAGGTATAATCTGTTTCATACTGGTTACCAAAAAATAAAAGTCAGTCTTACTTTAAAATGCCCTTATAGAAATTCCTACCATGATACACACACACACACACACACACACACACACATATATATATATATATATATACACACACACACACACACATATATATATAATAGAGAGAGAGAGAAATTATAACTAAACCCACACGCACACACACACACACACACACACACACACATATGTCCAGGCTGTTCACATTTCATGTATACCTATGACCATACAAAGCAAGAGGGAAAGGTCCACACCAGTGACAGACTCTGTGACAAGTACAGGGAACGCCTAAGTACATGGAAATGTCTAAGTGAAATCAAACATATGGAAGAAAATAAAAATTTTAAAAAATGAGTAAAGTATAGCTAGCCATAATGGAACAGATATGAATTATGAGTGGTATAAATAGCTAATGCTGATTCGAATCTCTATTTCTACACATTGGCTTTGAATTTACAATAAAAAAAAAACTATAAACCTTGATGTGCTAAAGGTTTATCAGTTTTCATACCCGTACCACTATGGTGGAAGCATTGATAAGAAGGAACGTTGTGCCTGTCTGGGTGCAAGGTATACCAGATATCTCTGTGCCTTCCTCTCAAGAGAACCTAAAATTTCTCTGAAAAATAAAGTCTTTAAAAATGACAGTGTATAAAAAATGTCTAAGCTGGGGGAAGACCTTGAGTGATTGTCTTCCCTCTCCCTATTTTAGACGGCATCACAATAATGTCATCCAGGCAGATGAAGAGCTATGTTATTTTGAAAACCTCCGGTGGAAAAGATTCTATGACCTCCCAACATTAACAACGCTCGCTGTCAGGAAACTCTTCCATTTATAATCTAAGTCTCTCATGCTGCGGTTAAATCAGTTTCTACTCTGCAGAGCGGAGTCGATACTGAGAACTGCTGGTCTTCGGTCTCTATGCAGAAACTCTTCATTTGCCACTCCTGGAATGTAATCAGAATTTTCCGTGTGGTTTTGATTTAGTCTTTAACTTATATCCTTGCCCGAGCTGGTTCTGCGACCTCCCAATAAATTCACTCACACCCTCATCTGCACGCTCGCACCACTTTGTAAGTCTCTCCACCAGAGCGTGACCGTAATTTAGCGTAATTACATGTGTGCAGGACCATCTCCCCACACCTCCTCCTGTCCTATCTGTGTGCCTATCTCTATCCCTGATGTGTAATAGATCCCAATAAGTGACTGTCAGATGAAAGAAAGAATGAAATGGCATCTAGATAAACCACTTACTTTAACCACGCACTTAGGGTTGTGGCTCTGTCACTTAGGTTTCTTTCAATAATAAATAAGAGCTCTACTTGTTTGAGTGAAGAGGGAGAACGCATTTGTAGATTTCTGGAATATCTTAGAGGCTCTAAGAGAAAGCTAAACCAAGGCTGAGGGAAGTTGGGCTCCAGACTTTTTCTCTGCGGGAGGCTGAGGGCTTCTTTCCAGACTTCCCTGATATTCTTCAGCTACCAGCACTGCCCAACAACACTGTCTTCTTTCAACATTTCTAGGCCGTAAGAGTAACAAACTGATTGGCCCATTCCAGGTCAGGTGACAGTTCTGAACCAATTAGCCTAGGTCGTAGGGAGGGGTACGTGTGGCAAACACGGAACTGGCTGTCAGGTCAAAGACAGGAAGAGAACAATGTTACATATGTTGGCACTCCTTAGCTTTGGAGAGCTACCAAAGAGATTGCACGTCACAAACAACTGTCCCCTGGGGCAAACAGCTGCTGCTTTCTTAGGAGGAAGTCCTTGAGCCATCTGAAAGAACTTTGGAAGGAGAAGGATATTCATTCAACTTTTGGGTGAGAGGAATTTTTTCCTCCTCCGACTTTATTGCTTGACTATTTCTCTTTAGGTCGTCCCGTACAAAGACTTGAGAATATAAAAGCTTGTCTTGCTGAGCTGAAGTGTAAATTTCCTTTGAACTATGGATCCATGCTTGAGCTAATGACAAATATTATCACAAGATTTGTGGCAGTCGGAGAAATCTCCCTTCCGGAAATCCAGCACGCTTCATATGCCGTTGAACTGGTAGTCGACACACACCTCAAAGGCTAAATGGAAGACGCAGAAAGGAAACGGGATGCGAAAGTCCCGAGCCCTTTACCGATGCTCCAGATGATTTCCTCGTGAGCGCACAAGCCATTAAGAGACTGGAAAGAGGGAGAAGTGAGGATTCTTTGAAAGAAAAATAAATCCAACCAACTTTGAGTGGAGCCAAACTCATTCGTGGCTCTCATTCCATCTGGTAATTGAGTTAAGTCACGTACGGTGGATTAAAAATGGCCACAAAAAGTCATATGCTCCTCTTTCTACTAGGAGCAGTAATTGATTTCACCACCCCCTGACCTGGGCGGACATTGAGATTTTGTCTGGTTAAAAAAAAAAAAACTGATTCAATGCTCTGGGAACAAAAAGCTTAGACCGTGTGTGCAGGGGGGTGGGGGGGGGGGGGGGGGGGGTGGGTTGGGGGGTGGGGGTGGGGAATATATATATATGGATAAGAAACCATGTGAAGACCCCTAAATTTAGAAGAGCTTGGTACATCGAAGCAGGTAAAATGTACACCACTCTAATTCAGTGGCCTACTGATTTTGATTTGGTTCTATTGAAGAGAAAAAGAGTTTGGAGCCTGGGGAGGATATATATGAATAAGAAATTTGCTATACAATCATGGAGACCTGAGTCCTAATACCCAACACACAGGAAAATCTGCCTATAGCCATGCAGGCCTATAAATCCAGCACTATGAGGGTCAAAGATAGCAGGACTTCTGTGGCTAGACAGCTGTCATCTGCTGTGGCAAGTGATATTAATAACTCTATTACGTCTTGATATGAGCCAGCCAACCCACCAATAAGTAAGAGACACAGTCCTACTGATTTATTTAATCATCTTAGCACAATTACCAGACAATTATCCCTAATCTAATTCTCCATATGGTAGACTGGCTAATTCCCAGCTATGCTCCCCCAGTGACTTGCTGGTTGAGTCTCACCTGGGCCTTTTGGTCCATCAGCCTGTCCACAGGATTTGCTTCTCCTGGCCACATGCTCTTGGTCTATTTCTTCTCACGGTGGCCTCCTTCTCTCTCCTTTCTCCTTCTCTTTCTCCCAACTATCAGGGAGCTGGCTGAGGCACATTAACGAACAGAGTTATTGATATCACTTACAACAGTCATCTTAACCCCAGCTTCCATGAGAGGCTCTGTCACAAGAGAACAAGGCAGAGAGTGATGGAGCGGGACACCTGAATTCCTTCCCTGGCCTTTTCCCATGTGCATTGGCACACGCCAGAATGTATACACCATACACATGCCACTCATACATTCCCAAAACAAAAATTTCTAAAGATCGTAGTGTATCTGTATATCTATGTATGGATACACAGACACAGGTATGAATACATACCATCAGATGTATGGGCGTGGTAAGTTTGATGTCCTGACATTTTTGTAATAATATCCATACCTTGAATCTGGCTAAACCAGGCTGTTCTTCTGCAGGATAAGACATTCAAGTGGTTTATAGGATCCTTAAAATGTAAGACCATTTTCCAAATTCTCCTCTCTCTCTCTCCCTCCCTCCTCCCTCCCCCCCTCCCCTCCCCCTCCCCTCCTCCCTCCCTCCCTCCCTCCCTCCCTCTCTCTCTCTCTCTCTCTCTCTCTCTCTCTCTCTCTCTCTCTCTCTCTCTCTATCATTTACTGAGAGAATTAAGCTGATATTTCATGTTTCCAGTTCTGCTCTCCTGAGTGAGTTCACTGTTAAAGTTAAAGTAGTTGAAATCTATGCACCATCTCCCGGATGGGGAGACTTGGCTCTGCTCCACTTCATCTTCTGACTTCCTGATTTGCAGATCTGTCACCGGCCCTGCTGCGAGATCTCCTTTATTCTGTGTTCCTTTTATCTTTACCCAGAGACTTTCAAGAATCAGTCTTTGTTCCTTCCATCTCCACAGTTACTTTGGTATTTGAATATTTTCCTAGGTCTCCTCCTGCTACTGAGGAGTTTGTGGATGCCTAGTTTGCATATGGAATGAGAGCTGGGATGCTTAATAATTAGCGCATGAAGGCGGCCCATAAATCCCCTGCACCCCATATGCATACCCGTCTGTGCTCATTATTTTTACGGTTTTTGGTAATGTTCTGCTTCTCGAAGACTAAATGAGTCAGATCTCTTGCCTTGAAGAATCATATCCATTTTGTACAGCTCTGTTGCTTATTTATTTTTAATCAACACCTTTATTGTTCCTTTGTCGGGTTCGGTTTCTGATTTTCGTTTCTCCCATGGTACTTGTTCAGTTTTTCTGCCCATTCCTCTACTCCCTCCCTCATGTCTAGCCAGCCTTCTTACCCCGAAAGGAGACTGCAAGCACCCTGATAAACACAGGGGCAGGGAGACCTGAAAGTAATTTTTTGGAACACTGGCTAAAACATATTAAAATTTTCTTGATCCTTAGTATTTGTCTGCAAACCAGCACACCCTAGATCCAGCTGCCTATTCATCCAGCACCTGACACACAAAAGCAACTAATGATGCCCTAAGATGAAGGGAGCGGGAGGTGGGCTTCTAGTGGGGAAAGCGGGACACTATTGACTAAACACAGCAAAAAGGAAAATGCTTCTCCTTCTTTCTGTTATGGTGTTTACATCGAGGGGTAGATAAAAGCCACATTTGATTCCATTCATCAAAGAGCATTTGACTGAGCACCTTGGTAATGACATGGACATCTGCATGCTTTAACTTCCAGTGTGTTTGCATCAACCACACAGAAGCAAGGAGTCAGATAATAAACGAGTTGTTCTATGTGAGAGATTATAGGTAAAAATGGTATCTGTGTATTGTATATAAGCATAGAAGTTGAAAGACCTGCGCAGTCTGACGAGCCTAGTTCCTGGACCCCACACTCCTCTACATCCTATTGCCTTCTTCTGGATTTCTTTTCCAAGGCCAAGGGATGCACATATGAAAATCCGAGACTTGGAAGGGTTTACAGATCAGTGATGGAGGGTTGGGGACATAGCTGGGTTGGTAGAGTCCTTGCTTGGTATGTGCCAGGGTCTGGGTTCTATCTCCAGCCCTGAAAAACTAATTAGTTACAGAGACAAGCAAGACACATAGAGGCAAATGAGAAGATGAGCGTGGCAGTTGGTAACATTCAGAGTGCTGCCCTGTGCCAAGCAGTGCTTTCCACACAATGACTCATTCAAGCCCGTCCACTGTCTTCTCAGATGGGCTTTATTCTTAGCCTTGATGCAGAGACGAGGCCACGCAGGCACAGAGAGATTTAACTACTTGGCTACAGCCCCCGAGCTAGGGAGTGATGGACTTCAAATCATCTGAATTAGCGTCTGAAGTCAGCTGCTGGCCCCTCTGCCTGTGTCGGGTTGCTGTGCTGTATCCCTACTACTTTTTCTGGAAAACACTATGTGGGAGGCAGTCCATGTTCATGACCTAAGGAGTATGTTGGAGTGTCCGGAGAATTTGTGTGAGGTCGGGACCTGGAGAGAACCATTTGTCTCCTCCCATACAAAAAATAATGTAGAACAGAAATAGGAGGCAAGAACCATCAACTGGAAGGTGCTAAGACAACAGGAACGACAAAAAAGAGGGAAAAGGAGTCTTCTCAATGGCATCCCTGCTAAGTGTGGCAAAGGTCGTCCTGTAGGGCATTATGATGTGTTAGATGCAAATTAAAGTGTGGTTCATCGACAACTTGAAATTTAAGTCTACACCCAGAAGTGAACTTTGAGAAAAAAACCCCAAAGGCTATGTTTAGTAAGGGGCTGAAATTTTTCAAAAAATTTTCCTGTTATAAACAGAACAGCTTGCGGAGGGAGCAGTGTCAGACATAAGAAGAGCAGTCAGCAATGACCACAGTCAACAGAGGAGTGTGAGGTCCCGTGGGGACAGAGGCTGTAAGCCGTATTCACTGGTGTGTGTGTGTGTATGTATGTGTGTGTGTGTGTGTGTGTGTGTGTTTGTGTGTATGTGTCTGTGTGTGTGTGTCTGTGTGTGTATGTATCTCTGTGTGTGTATGAGTATGTGTCTATGTGTGTATATATCTCTGTGTGTATGAGTATGTGTGTATCTGTGTCTGTGTCTGTGTGTCTATGTGTGTGTATATCTTTGTGTGTATGAGTGTGTATCTGTGTGTGTATATATATCTCTGCGTGTGTATCAGTGTGTGTATCTGTGTGTGTGTATATATATATCTGTGTGTGTGTATCTCTCTGTGTATCTGTATCTGTGTGTGTATATACATCTCTGTGTGTGTATAAGTGTGTGTATCTGTGTGTGTATGAGTGTGTGTGTATCTCTGTGTGTGTATGAGTGTGTGTGTATCTGTGTGTGTATATATATCTGTGTATCAGTGTGAGTGTCTGTGTGTGTGTATCTGTGTGTGTGTGTGTATATATCTGTGTGTGTGTATATGTGTGTGTGTATCTGTGTGTATGAGTGTGTGTGTATCTGTGTGTGTATATATATCTCTGTGTGTGTATCAGTGTGAGTGTCTCTGTGTGTGTGTATATATCTGTGTGTGTGTAGTATCTGTGTATGTGTGTGTATCTGTGTGTGTGTGTGTGTGTGTGTCTGTGTGTGTGTGTGTCTCTCTGTGTATAGGTATGTGTATCTGTGTGTGTGTGTGTGTGTGTGTGTGTGTGTCTGTGTGTGTGTGTGTTATCTCTGTGTGTGTGGGGTTGGGGGCTCCTCAGGGGCCTGAGTAACTATCAAAACTGGGAAACTGAGAAATTCCAGAGATGATGCAAAGCCTCCAAGTTTAGGAAAAGAAAAAAAAAAAGCATTTACAGAGAGGCAAGAAAGTTGACCAGAGTCACGCTCAAGTTTGCAGCACTGAAAAGAGGAGACTGGGAGACACAAATTGAAACATCGAGTTGATCAACAAGTACTTGCTGAATGCCTATTTTTGTGTTAAGCCTGGGAGGGACAGTGACTGGGCAGAATGTCTCTCCACAGAGCCTGAGGTCTCACTTACACAGATTCAAAGAAAGTCAGTTGGTAGGTGGTGGGAGTTACCTCCAGGATTGCTAACCTCTCCCCTCCTCCTTGCTAGCTCCCTTTATCGTAACCTTCTAAGAGACTTGATTATTTCAATTTACTGTCTCACCTCAACAAAAAGAATTACTATGCACAATGGCTTTTCTGCATAGAATTTTTTTGTTTAAAAAATGTCAATTTAGGGACCCTAAAAGAGGCAGAGAAAGAGTGAAGGCAAGTATTGATTTGGGTTTATCAATGATAAGGATTATTAGAGTCCAGGGTCCCAACCAGAGTACACTATCAAAAAAGAAGAGAAAGAATATTTTTGAACAACAATTTCTTCACTAGTGGTTGAGCTGAAGAGGCTCAGCTCCTGGTATTGACACAAACCCCTGGGCTAGTGACAACTATTCGCAGCTCATATGTGTGCATGTCGCTGAGCCTCAGGCCTACTATAAACCAGTGTTGGCTGCTTTGATTATATAGGTAAGAGGTGCCCACGGCTGTTCAAAGTCCATGGCCTATTTCATGTGACCTGTGCAAGAGGCTTTTAAAGTCTTGAGACATTTAATGTTCAGGTTTGGAGTTCAGAGGTTACCAGAGCTTTCTCACTGCTCTTGAAATACCAGTCTGGGTATGCTTTGGTGTCTGGCTATATTTGGGGTGACAGCTCTGGGAGTTCTTTACCGGGCCACACTGAACAATCTAACATTTCAGCAGCCTGAAAAAACAAAACAAAACAAAACAAAACAAAAAAAAACCAAAGAAAAAAAACAACAACAACAAAAAACAAAAAACTGGAGCCTACACATCTGAGTTCAAGGTAAGTAGGACCTGTCTCCTTCAGAGACAGTTCACACCAGTCTCACAAGGACACAGCTTAACTTACTCCTTAATCATTTCTATGTGGACCCTGTACTGGCCCTGGGAAAGCTCAGCAAAGGAGCCTATCTACAGCAGGAAACGGACTGAAGAACTATGGCTGCACTAGCTGTGAAGGAGCTGTTCGATAGGGAGGCTCTGGCAAGAGACATTAGAACTAACACGTCAGAGAAGGAATTCAGATTTCCTGAAATTCAACTTCCTAATCTGTAAATTGAAATGACTAGCCAACCGGCAACCACACTACTAGATATAATCAAAGGAAATGAAGTCAGTATCAAAGAGATGCTGCGACCCCCGTGTTGGGCTTCTTCATTTTTCGTCGACGTGTCAAAAACTGAGTTATCAGGAAGAAAGAGTGTCCATCGAAGAACGGCCTTCATCATCCCTCTGCCCCTCTGATTTTTTTTTTTTTTTGAGACATGGTTTCTCTGTGTATCCACGGCTGTCCTGGAGCTACCTGTGTAGAACAGGCTGCCCTTGAACCCAGAGATCTACCTGCCTCTCCCGTTGAAGTGCCAGGATTAAAGGCTTGTGCCACCACAGCCAGCTGACACTCTCTTGATTAGTGATTGTTATGGAAGGGCACAGCCCACTGTGGGCATGTCACCTCTGGGCAGGTGGTCCTGGATTGTACATGGAAGCAAACTGAGCAAACCTTGGGGAGACAAACCTACAGCTGGGTTCCTTTTGTGGTTCTGCTTAAGTCCCTGCCTCTGGGTTCCTGCCTTGAGTCCCTGCCCTGATTTCCCTCCGTGATAAACTATTACCCAGAACTAAACGTTGAAACGAACCCTTTACTTTCCTAATTGCTTTAGGTCAGTGTTCATCACAGCAACAGAAAACAAACTTTAGACTCTTAGTCACTGCAATCAAGATACAGAATCAACCTGAGTGCTCATTCATGGATGGATAAAAGGAGAAAAAAACACACACACACACACACACACACACACACACACACACACACACACACATACACCCCATACACACACACACACACACACACACACACACACACACACCACATACACACACACACACACACACACACACACACACACACACACACACACCACACCACACACACACACACACTACCCTATATACACACACACACACCACACACACACACACACACACACACACACACACACACACCCTACACACACACACACACACACAACTGTCACTTGCAACAACATGGATGACCCAGGGACTTGATGTTAAGTAAAGTAACCCAGTCACAGAGAGAGGAATACCAAATGATCTCATCTATGGAATCTGAAGATTGTTCTCGTGGAAGAAGGGAACAGATCCAGGAGCTGAAGGTGTAAGAGTAAAAGTCTAAAACTGTGCTCTCAGGATCCGAATTTTCAGTTAGATAGAAGGTTAACTTTAAAAAGCTTCCTGTGTTCCATGGTGACTACGGTCAGCACCAATATATTATGTTCTTAAAAACCACTACAAGAGTAGGATTTAGGGGCTGTTAGCAGAAAATGAAAGGTGAATTGCCGTAGGCAATACTCGTATGCAAGGCCAGCTTGTCTCAGCCATCCTATAAGTCATGCACGTGCTAAAACACACATTTCAACTGGCAAACCGGTAAAATATGTAATTTTGTCTTTTTGTTTTTTAATTAGGAAACTGTTGGAAAGCTGGTGTGGTGGCATTTACCTGTAACCTCAGCATTCGGGAGGCTAACAGAAGAGGGTTGAGATCAAGCTGTGTTGAGACTAGCCATGGGAAGAGCTTGTTTCAACAAAATAACAACAAAATGTGTTGGCAGCATTGCATGCTATTACAAACGAAAATGCTGGTACAGAGCCGAGAATTCAGTAACTAACCATAGTGGCTAAGCAAAGGGAAAGGACTACATTCTAAGTCAGTCTTCAGATGTGCACACAAGTTGGTATGTTCACAAACTTTTGCATGCGTATTTATTAAGCACCTACTACGGACCTATTTCTAGGCAGAGCGTCATAAATATAAGTGAATAATCTAGGTGGGGCCATGCTCACCTGTACGCCCAGCACTCGGGAAGCTGAGGTAGGTTGATTGTGAGTTCGAGGCCCGCCAAGCCTACACAGAATAAATAGAGTTCATGGCCTTCCTTGAGAAATTCCCTGGTAAAAACGAGAAGATATCAATAGGAAAAAAGCAGTTTCAGAAGTGGATAATGCCATCTAAGAAGAAAAAAAAAATGGAAGTAAATGACTGGGAAGAGGTGAAGGAAATTTAAGATCGAGGCAAGAAAAAATGTGTAGTAAATGTTGGGGGTGGGGGAGAAGCTGCTTCATCCTTACATGCTTGTAAATTGGGATCTAGCAGTTCATGCTCCACAGAATAATGAGGACCTGAGTAAAACATTAGAACATCTAATCGTTTACTACATAGCGGGCACTATTCTAAGCTCTTGACACTGATTAGTTCATCTCATTTACTACACTGGAGACCGATTCTCAGAGTTCTCCTCCACAAAGAAACAAACGGGGGCTCACAGGGGTCAGTATCTCCCCAACACTAGTCAACTGTTAGCTGGTGGAGCTAATTTTAGAACAAGGCAGCATAGTCCATGTATTGAAGTACTTTGAGCTCAGGTTAAAAGAATCTGTAACGAGTGGTCAGAAGAAAGACATGCAAGTGCCCACCACGGCTGCCATTACCTTGAGCAATTATGTGATGGAGATTTGAGAGAGATGGAGTATGTGGTGGACAGATGGCGAGAAGAGGGTTTCATACACTGTGAAGAGAGCTGGAGCTGGAGAGTCCGTGGAAGTGAGGAACTGGTGGGTATGAAGAGCCTGCACAATCTTCTGAGGCCATGGTGACGTCCAGGCCAGGCTGCTGCCAAGGGCCAAGGGGAGCCCATGGCTCTACTGTAGCTGTGGTCTATGCTGACCACATCTGTGGCCCATGGTGCCCCCAAAGACTATCTGATGCCAATGATGGGGGGAGGGGGAAACAAGCTGATGCTGGAGGCCAAACTGTCTGAGTGGTCTATGCTGCCACCTGAGTCCATAGTGATGTCTTGGCCCACACTGCCCTGAGTCTATATCTAGGTTTGAGGTCTTGCTGTGGCAGGGTCTGTATTGCTGTCAGTAGTCAGCATTGCCATCAAAGGCCATGTGGATGTCTATGGTCCAGGATGTGGATGTCTGAGGGCCATGGGGAGGACATGCTGATCTGAGCAGCCTGTGCTTTCACCCAAGGCCATGGTGACATCCAGGCACATGCTGCCACAAGGGGCCATGCCTGGGTCTACCGTCTTATCATAGCTGGGGTCTGTGTTGATAGCTGAGGCCCTTGTTACTACCAAAGGCCATGCGGATATCTCTGGTCTGGGCTGCCATCTGAGGCCATGTTAATGTCTGAGCACCGTGCTGAGTTGGCCCCACCCCTCTTGGGCCACTGCATTCAAGAGAGTTGGTTCCACACGTCGACAGCTGCAGCACTCCAAAGAGCTAGCACCACCTTTAGTCTTCTTCGAGGTGTCATGGGTGAGGCGAGATGCCTTGGCCCCTTTACCCTTTGCTGCCCACAAGAGCTGGCCCCAGGGTCATGAGAGGGGGAGAGCAGGCCCTGCTGCTCGCCTGCTGCAGCATTCCACTCAGGAGAGTGGACGTGCACCTGGCCTGGGCAGTACAATAGAGCTGACCTTAGAGGCAAGAGCGTGAGAGTCAGGCCTGAGGGTGTGAGCACGGAAGAGCTGGCTTTCTGCTTACCAGCTATGGCACTGAGTGAGCTAGCCAGGGCGGTGCTAGGGAGCAGGCCGTACTGATGTGGGTGCAGGAGAGCTGGCAGAATGACGAACGTAGCTACCGTCCAGACCCAGATCAAGGGCTTTGAGTTGGCCCACTCCACCTACCTCCTCTATGAACTGCTGGAGTGCATTAAGGGGGCATCCCTCAGGTGCAAAGCTGCAGGATCGTCACCATACAGGGCAACAACAGGATAATCAAGAGAAGCCCTTGTAAGGAGCCAGTATTGGTATTGATAGTGTATCAGAAGCCTTGGATCAGCTCAATGACTCATTGTAAAGAACATTTGCAAGGGAAAAAAGCGTGTGGACAAAAGGGTGTACTGTGTGACATAGCTTTCACCACTAGGTTTTTCTGTTATTGTTTAGGTTTTTTTCTTTTGGGGAGAAGGTTACAAGGGCAGAGGGTGGATACAAAGGGAAGGGGAGATGAGCGGGATGGGGGGGTGCATGATGGGAAATTCACAATAAATCAATAAAAAGCAAAATATATGTATATAATATTCTTTAAAAAAATTTTAAAGAATCTGTAACCAGATGCCAGAAGGGAAGGAATTTTTGTGGCAGAGACTCCCTCTAAGGACTGGGAACACTGTGGTCTGACAGGTTTCAAGCACGCACTTTGTGCAAGACTAGACCCAGGGAGCTGGCTGTCTTCCCCTTGTTCTGACAAAGGTTTGCTCTCAGGAGATACGGAACTGAACCTTGGCTCTGAGGTGGGGAAGCTGAGAAGCAACATCTCTGGAGCGAGCGCACCGCTTCTGTCCTCAGAAAGGAGGAAAGCCGAGCCGGGGAGTGAGCGACCGACCATATACAGAATGTCATCCACTGGGATCCGAGTGGCTCTTGAAGAGTCTTTTTAGGTTGAGGGCACTTCACTGAGGGAAGCGAGAGGGCTCCAGTGGCTTCCTAATAGACACCTGACCACTTCTACAATTCAATTCTTTATCCAATTAACACCCCAGAAAAGGTACACATGACGTAAGTCAGTGGTGAACCTGATGGACACCCGTCTGTGCCAGTGTCAAATGTCCCTCACGCTGTGTCTAACTCAATCTCAAGCCCTGGGAGTTGCCAACACACACAGGGAGAAGCTAAAAGGTGCTGACCAGAATCTAGATTCAAGTACCGGGCTGGCCTATGGACCCTGGTTACTAACAATAGTTTGCTATATTTAGTTAAGTGGATACTCTTTATTTGTAAATATCTTCCTGTGACAGATATTTAATATGAAACTCTGAGCCTATTTTTCAGTTGTTATTAAAGACTGGGTAAAAAAAAAAATGCAGAAGATCTGATCTCTCGATTAGCGTGTCATTCCTGTTACGTAGGAAAGCCCCAAACTTTCCTGATTTTAGTATGGCATGTAAGTATATATAGAACATACACATACACACACATGCGCACACACACATGCACACACACACATATACACATGTGCTCACAAAAATACATATAACATGCACACACACATACATACACGCATACACATGCACACACACACACATGCACACACACATATACACATGTGCTCACAAAAATACAAATAACATGCACACACACACGCACACACACATACATACACACACACACACACACACACACACTATAGATATCACTTTGATGCTTGTTCCTAGATTCAGGAGGGAAACAGTTATTTCAAACTTGAGTTTGTAAAAATATATCCCTAAGTCTATTTAAATTCACTCAGTAGTGGCATTTCCTTTTACATGGGAGTAATTTCCTGTTAAATTAAGAGACCCGATAAATCTACTAAATACCTCTCTTCTACATAGTAAAAATAAAACCTTTAACATGAAAAAGCTGAAATCATATAATGGTTTACCACTAGATGGAGCAACGAAATTTAAAAAAAAATTTTTTTCACTCACAGCAAAACTTACAATTTCGTTCTGATTTTAGGTTGCTTGTTTATGTTTTTACAGCCCCCTTTGCTTCTTTCTCTATGAGATGCTTGGAAGGATTCAACATTTCTAATAGAAAAAGGTAATAAAAATAGCACTCAGTTAGTTCATTGAGCTGTGAGCTTAAGGCTTTGCAAGATGAAAGGAACTTAAAAAAAAAAAAAGAATCAGAGAGAAATTGGAGCTCAAAACTGTAAGCGAGAAGAAAAACAAAAACCTCACCTAAAAAACAGCTATACCGTCTTCTCTGCTACCTTAATCTATCACCTTACAATGTTGTCTATCCAGTCAGGCCGAGTAAAAGTGACCCCCGACCTGCCAGAGCAGGTACCACAGAGTTCGTGAATAAATGGCTTCCTGTGTTGTGGTTTTGTGTACAATTCCTGGACAGACAGACAGAGCCAGGCATAGTGTCTGTTAGTGTGCACAGGAAGCCACATCAGCTCAGTGATTCAATGGAAGGAGACGGGTCTAGCCCAAGGGATTTTTCTGTTCCCTTTGAATCCCGAAGCAACCATGCACTCATTCGACAAGTATGTGTGGAGCTGAGATCTCTTCCCTGAGGCTCATGAGGCCCTGGGTTCAATCTCCAGGGCTGGACAATAATAATAATGAGTAAATAAATATGACCTGAGCACCCTATACTCCATCCATTTTCCATCTCCGTGGCTGAAGAGTGTCTCAGAATTAGACCAGACTAATCAATCCCTGAAAGGTTCACCATCCCACGTGTCTGCTGTGGACAAAGGGGAGGAAGGACAGCCGGAATTAAGAAAGCTGAATTTGATGAAATGAAAAAAGAGAGGCTGCACTGAACAAGGACGGGATTTACTCACCACCGATGAGCAATGGCACCGGTTCCTGGACAGCAAAGGTCAGCCATCCCCGCCATAACCCTACGGAACAGTTCTGAAAAGGTGTCCTGAATGCCAGTAAGTCTAACGTAGCTGCCTGTCTGTTATATGCTTATGTCCGGGATGAGCTGATTTCCTCTGCTATCGCTGCGCTAAAGACTGGAATTAAAGAATCATTTTTATAAGATTCAAATTCTCTGTCTAGACTGATGATGGAAGTCAAGACCCTGCGAACCGGAAGATGGTTAGGCAAGCATCCCTTTGGAAGAGGCCACTGCCTCACTATAGGTTTTTCCCGGTTGAATCAAACACTGATCTCATGCTCAGTGCTCTCCTTTCCCAGTAGGCTTCCTGGCTACACATTCAAAGATCACTTGATTTCATCTTATCGAGTCTGAATAAGCTTGATTGTCTGCATTCTAAGCCCTTCGTATGGCCAAAGTAATAAAAGAGAGAAGGTGTCACACACAGAAATAATCATTTATTTTTTATGGGCCCCTCATAATACGTTTACACACCTTGATATGCGTCCACATATGTGTTAGTGCACACATGTGTGTGGAGGCTACAGGTCAATGTCGGGTGTCTTTCTCATCACTCTGCATTTTTTTTTTTTGAGACAGAGTCTCTCATGAAATCTGGAGTTTACTGATCTAGCTAGACTGGCTGGGCAATAAGTCTCAGGGGTTTCCTGGTCTCTACCTTCCCCATGCTGGGGTTATAGATGTATGTTTTTATATACAACTTTCTTTTTAAAACTACATTGGTATTAATTTTTGAGAATGTCATACCTGCATACAATATATTCTTATCGTATTCAACCTTCTTCCCCTTAAGTCCTTCCAGATCCCTCATACTCCCCACTGGTCCCAACTTCCTGTCCTCTTTCTTTTTTATATCCCACCAATCCAGCTTATACTGCCCATAACTCATGGGTGTGTGGTCATTCACTGGGGTGTGATTGCCACGTTTTGAGGCATTGCTTTAAGCATTTTTATTTCACTTAGTGTCTTAGTTTGATTTTCCATTGCTGTGATAAAACGCCATGACCAAAATCAGCTCGTGGGTGGAGAAAGCATACGCTTGGTTTTCATATCCCAGGTCACATTCCCAGGAAGGAAACCAAGGCAGGAACTTGAGGCAGGAACCTGGAAGCAGGAACTGAAGCAGAAGTCATGGAGGATGCTACTTACTGGCTTTCTTATACATCCCAAGAACACCAGTCCAGGGGCGGTGCATTCATATGTATCTACCACCCACAATGGGCACTGCCATCCCACATCAATCATTTATCAGGAAGCTGCCCCACCGGAGGCATTTTTTCAGGTGAGGTTCTCTGTTCTCAGATAACTCTAGCTTGTGTTGAGTTGACAGAAGATTAATCTTCAAGGGAACTTCATGAGATAGGCACTATTTTTATGAACCCTTTTGAGGGCACCAAAGAACAGGAAGGTAAGTGCCTTGCAGAAGCTACACAGCTCTAAAATGGCACATCTGAGATCTCTGACCAAACATCCTTGCTCCAGACTCACGCTCAACGCTGCTAGCTTCGCTCAGGAGCAGCAACAAAGGGACCATAGCTTATCTGACAGAGGAAGATTTGCAGTGTGAAGCAGCTAGCTACAGTTAAAGTTCACAACAACCTGGGGACATTTAAAACATCAGAAAGTGTCTCTTTAATTACGTCCATTCCAGATTTTTTTCAAGATATTTCAGGTTTCAAATATGTGTTTCTATTACCCTTGTTGAGATATAATATTGCCCAATGTCTTCCCTAATTTCCAATTCATAAAATAAAGCTATTGTGGCCTAATGGTAGAGTCCTGAGAGAACAGTCTAGCTGTGGTTATAATGAGCTGAGCAACTGAGTGTCTGCTGAGAATGAACATTTTCCTGCTGGGTAAGGTCATATAGGCTCCAAGACCCCAAGGCCAGTAGGGCTCTCTACCACCAGCATTAGAGTTCTGGACACGTGAGTGCACATAGCCTATGAGCCTGTTCTCATAGCCAACAGTGTCGTGTAGCTGCTACTGCATGGTTCAGATGAGAAAAGCAAACGCTGTGATCTTATGTCCCTGCCTCAGAGCTGACACTGGTGCTCTATCAACTGGATCTGGTGACATCAGCATCCTGAGCTAACTTTTGGGAATTCACGTCACCTCTCCTTAAAAGAACGAGAAAGAAAGAATGAGAAGAACGAGAATGTTTTATAGACAATCTACAAACTCTTGCAGGGGGGTCCAAACTGTAGGTGACATGCAGCTACAGACCTCCACAGAGTATTCTTACTGAAAAAGTACGAGATTTTTTTCCCCAGTGAATTTTCTTGCAACTCAATTGGTTCTTGACCATCGACTTAATAGATGATAAATTCCACGTTGCAATGTGAAAAAGTTGGACACACTCATGAGAGGAAGACACAACAGTTCGGGCTGAAAATGGTACCCAGGGAGTAGAGCTGGGACAAGCCTGGGTTCAGGTTTGCATGATACGTGAAACTAATCAATTTTAAGGGTGTCACTTAAGAAAAAGTATAATTATGAATATACATATAATCAAATATTCATGTACAAGGAAAAAGACATCACAACAGATTACTCAGGAGGCCGAGACAGGAGGATTGCTCAAAGTTCAGAGCAAGCCTGGGCTGTACTAGCTACATGTCAAAATCAATTATAATGACATGATATTTTACCATCCTGGCATATTAGTCCTGTATTATAGGACTGCAGTTAAATAGGGAAAGTATAAAGTCTCTATGAGAACTAGGACATTTCCAGTTTTTTTGTTTTGTTTTGTTTTTTTTTTGGACAGGAAGTAAATAGTTTCTCTTCTTTCCTTTCTTCCTTTGTTCATTCGTTCCTTCAGTCCTTTTAAAACGTTTATTCTGTATGCATTCATATGTATCTGCAACTGTCTCTTGTGTGTGCTCATTGAAGTCAACATCTATATCTTCCTGTGGTACTTTCCATCTTATGTTTTTGAGACAGTCTCTCAAAGAACCTGAAGCTCACTG
Source organism: Rattus rattus (assembly GCF_011064425.1). Taxonomy (NCBI): domain Eukaryota; kingdom Metazoa; phylum Chordata; class Mammalia; order Rodentia; family Muridae; genus Rattus; species Rattus rattus. The sequence goes on from NC_046156.1 coordinate 17,807,151, forward strand.
TTTCCACTAGATTGGCTGGCCAGACAACCCCAAGGATTCCCCGTCTCTGCCCTCCCTGCCCAGTACTGGAGTTACAAACACACTTTGCCATGTCCAGCTTTTACGTAGGACTGGGGACTCCAAACTCATGTTCTTGTGCTTAAATAGCAACCACTTCACACCAGTGAATCGTCTCTCCAGCCTCAAGTATTTTGAATCCATGGGATAGCTGACGCTGTGGAAGAAGCCCAGGATGCGGAAAGAGGGGGCCCAGAAATTCACCCCAAAATAACTCTTCTAGTGAGTAGACAATTTCCAGTGCAGGTTGGAGATCCAGGAGAAAGCTCGGCAAAGGTTAATTCTGTGAGGGTGATGGGGCAATCACCCACAGAGAATACTCCTATAAGTGGACGGTGGAAGGTTAGAAACCACTGTTGCTCAGAAAATTGAGCAACAGAGCACCAGCAGTAATTCAGAGGCTCCAGCTGGTTTTCAGTGTCTATACCTGCAAAATAAAGAAGGAACTGCATGAATCCAGATGCTTCCAGGAAGTAGTGAGAAAGACCTAAGCTATAGTACTACCCATAGGGCAAGCCTGCTCTCGGATATAACAGGCCTGGAGTAAGCATCCTAACAGGCAGTTTTCAGACACCATTATTCCATGCAGAGAAAAGCCAGTACCTGCATTGTCGATTGTGATGTTTGAGTGTCCCACCTAATCACACACTGTGTGTCAGCTTTGGGCATCAAAGGGACTTAAAATAGAATGTTGACTCCCAGATTCAAAATGTCTTGGTCCTTGGTCCTTGTGACTCTTGTTTCCTCAAAACTCCAAAACTACACCTAACCCCTTTCACTTTCCCTCTCCCCAGTTACCTTAGAAATAAATTTTAGGCATTATAACCCTTTGTTCGTAAATGCTCTAGAGGGTATCTCTCAAAGACAGAGCTTTCCAGCCAGATGTGATGCTACACATCTCTAATCACAGCACTGGGACACTCAACAGATCCTGAGTTCAAGGTAATCCTGGACTATATAATGAGAGTCTAACTAAATAACAAACCATGACAAAAGTAAAACAAAAACGACCTCCAAACTAAACAACAAAGACCTTCAAAAAAAGCATTCATGACCGTACTATCGCTAGCACACTCTTGGATATTCCATGAATTCTAACACACAGCTAGTCAAATACTCCTTTGATTGGTACCAATAACTGAAAAGCAGACAAACGAAAAGAAATTCAGACCTTAAGAAAGTAACAGTGAAAATGGCTGTGTCAGTATCTCGGTTGTACACCATCTGGGAACACAGGGAGCAGACGGGATCTGACCCTCTAGACCTTGATTTTCCTTTTACAAAATGTCCAACTTGGTTCTCTTTTCACTGTTGCTCAGGTAGAGTAAGTTATTTAAATTTTCTTAACTTTACTATCTCAGTGTGAAACTGGAATAATGACCAATACTAACGAGAGAATACTATAGCAATGCACAAGGTTATTACGAATATTAAAAGGGGTTAAACATGGTGAGCACTTGACGTGTAACCGTCACTTCAGAATGTTATTTCTCTTTCTCGTTTGAACCACAAACTAGTTTGCAGCAATGCTGCTATTTTTAATAGTGTATATAATCCAGGCTCTAATTTTTCTCCCTCGTGGATTCTCAGCAATCTGGCAGAGAGAGTAGTTTAGGTTGAATGTAATCCAAGGCCCAGAGAGATTTATGGTCTTGCCCAGAGTGCACAGCTGTTAGATAGCAGAGGCAGAATTTGCATGGCGAGCTCCTGACTCCTCCTGTCCCTCCGAACCCGTGACATCAAATGAAAGTTTAAGTTGTGCTTTCAACGTTATGTTTAGAGAAAGGTTGATATATAACAGCCTCAAGAAAAAAACTGTCAACCAGAATAGTTTCTACAGTTTTTGAAATGAATAGAGATAAAGGAGCTACTTCAAAAAGCTGATCTTTGATTGGGTAGTATACTAGAAGCTTCAGCTTTTCTATCTATTAAAAGGAGCTAAGTGGTGGTAATACATGTTTTACAGTTAACTCCAATGAAGTTTGTGTTCAATTCCATACATAAGATTTGGATTTTAACCATCAAATATTAATACAGGCGTGCATGCATGCGCGCACACACACACACACATACACAAACACATACACACACACACACACACACACACACACACACACACACACACACACACACACACACACACACACACACACACACACACACACACACACACACACACACACACACACACACACACACACACACACACACACACACACACACACACACACATATACACACATGCACACATACACACACACACACACACACACACACACACACACACACACACACACACACACACACACACACACACACACATACCTCTGTTATCTTAGCACCCAGGAGGAAGAGGCAGGAAAATCAAGTACAAGGCCAGCCTGGGCTACATAGACATTTCCAGTCTACTTGGGGCTATAAAGCGAGACCCTGCCAAAGCAGAAGAAAGAAAAAAAGGAAGGCAAGGAGGGAGGAAGGGGAGGAGAAAGGAGGGCAAGAGAAGGGGAAGAGACTGGGCATGGTAGCACAGGTCTTTAAAAGAGCTAAGGCAGGCAGATATCTATAAGTTCAAGGCCAGCCTGGTCTACATAGGAATAGAGGTACAGACTAGCCAAGGTCTAGATGAAGAGACTCCATCTTAAAATAAAAATACAAAGTATCCAATGCTTTTGGCTTTAAATGAACAATTACCTGTAAGATCACAATAGTTATAAATTAGCCAACAAAAGATTTTCGTGTTCTCATAAATAAGACTAGGACCCACCCACACCCATACCTACAAGAAACACTGCTATATGGCCATATGGCCAAATGCTCAGAGCCATCAGTGTCACTTTTGTAACTGAGTGTGATTTGAGTGTTTCAGAAGTCAGAAGGCACAAGGTGGCTGTGGCTAACAGCAGGTCCTCCCCTGGCGCATGGCTCTGGCTGCCAGTGTTATTGATTAGCCCACACTAACACTTCTGGATGACTGCTAAGTCTCTGCTACAAAGCTATGGAAATAGTTTCTCAGCTCTAATTTTCTTTTATGGTCCTACCTTTCTTCTCAAGATGTTTTTCTTCAGGGCCGGGATGGCTATTTGTAGTTTGTTTGTATTTGAGTGAAAAGTCCTCCCTTAGATTTTCTTTCAGATACCTCTGGAGCAAAAGTAAATGATCGGGGCCTTTGGATTGACCTCGATGAGAAGATAAAAGTAGCATTCTCAAACCTGTCTGACCATGGGTAACCATTAACTGTCAAGCAGGAGCGGAATTTCCCACGACCTCAGACTATCACAGAAATGGAGGAGCTAGGAGGAGTGCTGCCTTGCAGGAATGACTCCAAACAGCAACAAATGTTATCAAGAGGGAGAGATTGCAGCAACCCAGGCCTGTGTCAGCTGGAGACACAGCTTGGGTCTGAGGTCAACAAGAACAACTGGAGGCCAGGGAGGAGCCAGGAAGCTTTTCTGGCCCAGAAAATCGAGAAGCAGGGTATAAAGATCCTAAGGAGGGCTTCCCTGTTTGTTTCTGTGTTGGTGAGACCCCACTATGACATCTCTCAAGTCGAACAGCCACCACTTTAAGAGAAACATGGAGGCTTCAAAGCAAAACAAGAATCACAAAGATGAAGGTGGTGTTTTTGTTTTGTTTTGAAAAAGATTAGACGATGGAATTACAGAAAGGGTGATAATAGAGAAATGGCCAACAGCACACAGAACGTCAGCCACAAACCAAGATGAATCCGACTTAACCTGCGTCGTGAAGTCCTGCCACCGGCAGACGTCAGGTTTATTAATCATTAAAATGAGTTGCCTGTGAGGACGTCCAATTTCCTGTTCTGAAAGTATAATTTATTACTACGGAAATATGCTTCCGGGTTTGTGACTATTGACGACAAGCATCGCAGGGTTTTTCTTTTATTTTTTCATTTATTTTTATTTATCTATGTGTGTGAACTCTGGGTGAGTGTGTGCTACATGTGTGTATGCCCAGGAAGGTCAGATTAGTGCCTCAGATCATATGGAACTGGAGTTAGAGGTGCTAAGGGCAGAACACAGGTCCTCTGGGAGAGCGATAAGCACTCTTAGCTACTGAGTCATCTCGCTAAGCACTAGGGCAAAGTTTTAAGATGTTAGAGACTAAGTTATTCACAGCAGAGAAAAGTAAGGAATTCATCTTACTCCGAAATGCAAAGCAAAGGACTTTGAGGTAAAGCCGATGACTGGCTAGGCAAGATTAGAATGTTACTTTTCCGTGCACAGGGAAAGAGGGATGTGCTATGTTTATAACTGGGAACTCTCCGCTGTGTTTATATTCATGTCTGTGTGCTTACAGTATCTCTTCAAGGGCAGAAGCAATCTGGAAAGAAAGAGTAACAATGTTGAATCAAAAACAAAGTTGTCTCTTAACTAGCTCATGGAGCAGGCAGGAAGAAGCCCAACAGCTGAGAAATGAGCCTCCCGAATTTTCAAACCGATGCTCACCTAGAGGAGTAAGTTCATTTAAAGACATTTGAAATCG